>NC_084611.1:73569115-73701615 GCF_033978795.1 Nerophis ophidion
TGGCATGAATTTCTAAAGTTAATTATTTGCAAAAAAAAAAAAAAAGTTTATCAGTTTCACTACAACCCACACATGGACGGTAGGAAGCCCGTCACACTTTCATTTTCCATACGCACTGTAAATCACGTTGTGATTCTGTCCATGAAATCCGCTATATAAATTAATGTAAATTACTTATTTTTCCTGTAGGCTTTAGATTTCAAGGTAGGAGCGAAAGTTTGACAGACATTGCAACAGTAACTTATGGGGGCGGGGCCAAACGGAACAAACTTTCGTGCGGATGGGTAGCAGGCTAATGTGTGGACCACAATTACACAAAATGGATAAATTTGTGACTCGCACCTCAAAGGTCGCGAGCCAGAGCCAGAGCCAGCGCCTGCAGAGAAACAAAAATCTGACGGGCCTAATCAACCAAAAAGCCAACCAAAAAGAAAATATGATGAAACTGGTATCTTGCTCCTGGATTCACGGCAGAGGAGACCCCTGTATGTTCTGTGTCTAAAACTGCTAGTAGCAGACAGCATGAGACCCAACAAATTAAAGAGACACCTCGAGACCACACACCTCAATCACGTCAGTAAGCCACTTGATTTCTTTCAAAGAAAACTGGTAGAGTACCGTCAACAGGAGAAGCGCATGGTAAAAGCTGCATCAGTAAACAGTAACGCTCAAATGGCTTTATATACAGTTGCATACAGAATTGCAAAATACAAAAAAGCACACACAATTGCTGAGCAGCTTATTCTCCCTGCTGCAATAGACATGGTGTCAGTCATGCTTGACGAGACAATTAAGTGCAGCAAAATTAAAAGCTGTCCCACTGTCAAACGACACAGTTGCGAGACGTATATGCGACATTGCAAGTGATCTTGAGGAAAAACTTGTAGACAAATTAAAAGAAAGTTGTTTTGCTTTACAAGTGGACGAAGCTACTGACAGCAATAAAGACTGCCTGTTCATCGCATACGTCCGCTTTGTGAATGGCGAGGATTTGCTGTTTTGCTACTCCTTTTTTTTTTGCAAAGATTGCAAAGCGGCACTTTTATCTAATTTATTATTGAACTTGATGCAAGTTATAACACTTTTATTTGATTTATTATTGAACTTGATGCGAGTTATGACACTTTTGATTTATTATTGAACTTGATGCAAGTTATAACACTTTTTTGATTTATTGTTGAACTTGATGAAAGTTATAACAATTGTTTTATTTATTATTGAACTTGATGCAAGTTATTTTATTTATCATTTAACTTGATGCAAGTTATTTGATTTATTTTTAACTTGATGCAAGTTATAACACTTTGATTTATTATTGAACTGGATGCAAGTTATAACACTTTTATGTGATTTATTAATGAACTTGATGACAGTTATAACACTTTTTGATATATTATTGAACTTGACGAAAGTTATAACACTTCTGTTTTATTTATTATTGAACTTGATGCAACTTATTTTATTTTTTACTGAACTTGATGCAAGTTATATCACAGCTGCACAGTTATTTTATTAATTATTGAACTTGATGTTATTTTATGTTATTGAGCTTGAATGTATACAACTTGATTTTACTTTATGTTCAATAAATTTGAAAATCTTAAGCTTGGCATTAGCGTTCTGTTGGGGCGATGGGGGCAGGTGTGGCTTGAAAACTCCCCCTTGTCCAAAGTGGGGGATGACAAAAAATGTTTGGGAACCACTGCTTTAATGTGATATATATAGTTATCGCAAGAGGCGTCAATGTAAATCAAAAAATTAATTTTAGACCCCAATTTTATCCAAGTGTCTACACTTCATACATTCCATATAAAGAATACAAATGTGGAGTCTAATTCCCACTAAACTACCTTGGCAGACGTGTGGCTCTCAGGTAAAGGTGTAACTTATACACTCCATATAAAGAATACAAATGTGGAGTCTAATTCCCACTAAACAACCTTGGCAGATGTGTGGCTCTCAGGTAAAGGTGTAACTTTGGAGACAAGCTGTTGTACTGAATCTTATTTACATTATGCAGAGCAGTCTTGCCACAAAAGGACTTTTGAATAGCAATGAAGTGTGAATTACCAAGCGATTAAAAGAGGATTTACCTTGGGAACTGCAGCCTGCAGTACAAAGTCACAGACAGGGAGAGGAGATGTATTTAGCACGGACGCAACAATCACCAAAACATCAGGGCAGCCAGGGGGACAGTCGCTAGAAAAATGTAGCAGCACACGAACGCCGCTCTTGTCGTACGCTGTAATGGGACACAGCTTACCTAAAATAAAACAGAAGTTCAGCTTTCCAAGCACGTACCAGCAGGTTTTTTAAATTAGTGGCATTAACCTTTGTCAACAGGTTATTTCCCGTGACTGCAAATTGCATCTCATTAATTTTTGCAATTTTGTTTTGACACAATTCCTCAGGGTTCATCCACCTTTACCAAGATTAAAAGGGAACTGCACTTTTTAATTTAAATCTTGCCTATCATTCACAATCATTATGATTATGATAACTTGTAAATAAACTTATATTAAATTCCGCTTACAGCAAAGCCAATTAGGGATCATCTAAATAACCCAGAAAATCCAATAACCAACCATTAAAACAATATTGAATTTACATTTCGTGACTTGAATATTAACCAAGTGGTAGAGATATTGTTATCATAAGCGCTAACGCAGACAAAGTATTTATAGCGGCGTCGTGATCAACTTCCTGTGTCCCAATGTTTCCCTATGTTGTCTGCTTCCTGGCAACCTTGTTCCTGGGAGTTTGCAACGCGCCTGGACAGAAGTCCGAGTAGGTATTCCGACAAGTAGGTACACCATCCATCCATTTTCTACCGCTTATTCCCTTTTGGGGTCGCGGGGGGCGCTGGCGCCTATCTCAGCTACAATCGGGCAGAAGGCGGGGTACACCCTGGACAAGTCCCCACCTCATCGCAGGGCCAACACAGATAGACAGACAACATTCACGCTCACATTCACACACTAGGGCCAATTTAGTGTTGCCAATCAACCTATCCCCAGGTGCATGTCTTTGGAAGTGGGAGGAAGCCGGAGTACCCGGAGGGAACCCACGCATTCACGGGGAGAACATGCAAACTCCACACAGAAAGATCCCGAGCCTGGATTTGAACCCAGGACTGCAGGACCTTCGTATTGTGAGGCAGACGCACTAACCCCTCTCCCACCGTGAAGCCCTCAAGTAGGTACACTTTGACCGAAAATGGCGAGAACGTCACAAAAACTACGCTTGGTGTCCGTCCCCCACGCAACCCATTTCTTTGTACGGATTATGAGTCCCTCTTCATCTAAATGGGAATATATGAACATCCTAGTAGTCGGGCATTCTAATGAAAGCAAACATTGTACAGTAAGTGATGCTTTATTATGTTAGTTGGCTCTTATAAAACCTATAGTGAGTAATAATCAGTGATGAAAGGGAACAAAAAGCAAACGTGATGCGTTTTTTAAATTAATGTGCTGCATTTATCTGATGACCCAAGATGGCGGCGCCCGGACGGGGTGCGTCCTCGAAGGGCGCTTGCTAAAGATCGAACATTTGGCAGAAATACCGGACAATTCCACAAACTTTATGGCTGGCTCACATCGTGGTCACTCCGTGATCACGTACGACTGCCAGACACTTCTGGATGTGGACATATCGGGCCGTTTTGGACTGATAGACGCGTGCGTGCTAAACCTGCTAACTAGCATGGGAATACGTCGGCGGCTACATCCAGCGCCCTGTGAAGCAGGGGAGTCTAGTAGCAGCGGGGGCCGTCTACGGAGCAGACGCCAGCGGTGTGATCGGAAACGCGGATGCCGAGCGGGGCTAAAAACAAAGCAGAAGGCTAATCCCCACAGAACACCACTTCCCTCCATCCTGAAGACGGATTTAGATGGAAAATGTGAGACTACTGGTCTGGGTAAGGAGTCAGTTAAATTAGAACAAGTTTTTTCTGCTTTGAGTGTTTCAGAGTTGGACATGTGTTTTACTGAGGTGGCTAACTATGATGCGTGCAGTTTATCAAAGCAACAAACAAACAATCGGAAAATCCCCGTTACTGAGGTGGCTAACCATGATGCGTGCAGTTTATCAAACCAACAAACAAACAATCGGAAAATTCCTGTCGTATCAATTCCTAGATATAGTCGTAACTATACTAAAAGCACTGGGCATAATAAACACAACATTATTAATATTGCTACTACGGATAATTTGATCAAAAACTCCCTAAAACAGCCCACTACCTATAATATAGGTTTTTTAAACATAAGATCATTGTCTCCTAAAACGTTGTTAGTTAATGATATTATCAGAGACAACAATCTTAACGTCATCGGTCTCGGCGAAACCTGGCTTAAACCAAACGACTTCTTTGCGCTAAATGAGGCATGTCCTCCTAACTTTACACATGCGCATATTGCCCGTCCGCTTAAAAGGGGTGGGGGGGTCGCACTAATATACAACGAAAACTTTAACCTTAGTCCTAACATAAATAATAAATATAAATCGTTTGAGGTGCTTACTATGAGGTCTGTCACACCACTGCCTCTACACCTGGCTGTTATCTACCGCCCCCCAGAGCCCTATTCGGACTTTATCAATGAATTCTCAGAGTTCGTTGCTGATCTAGTGACACACGCCGATAATATAATCATAATGGGGGACTTTAATATCCATATGAATACCCCATCGGACCCACCGTGCGTAGCGCTCCAGACTGTAATTGATAGCTGTGGTCTCACACAAATAATAAATGAACCCACGCATCGCAACGGTAATACGATAGACCTAGTGCTTGTCAGGGGCATCACCGTTTCCAAAGTTACGATACTCCCGTATACTAAAGTATTGTCCGATCATTACCTTATAAAATTCGAGGTTCAGACGCATGTTCGTCAAACTAATAATAATAATAACTGCTATAGCAGCCGCAACATTAATACAGCCACAACGACAACTCTTGCTGACCTACTGCCCTCGGTAATGGCACCATTCCCAAAGTATGTGGGCTCTATTGATAACCTCACTAACAACTTTAACGACGCCCTGCGCGAAACCATTGATAACATAGCACCGCTAAAGTTAAAAAAGGCTCCAAAAAAGCGCACCCCGTGGTTTACAGAAGAAACTAGAGCTCAGAAATTATTATGTAGAAAGCTGGAACGCAAACGGCGCACGACTAAACTTGAGGTGCACCATCAAGCATGGAGTGATGGTTTAATAACTTATAAACGCATGCTTACCTTAGCTAAAGCTAAATATTACTCAAATCTCATCCACCGTAATAAAAACGATCCTACATTTTTGTTTAGTACGGTAGCATCGCTAACCCAACAAGGGACCCCTTCCAGTAGCTCAACCCACTCAGCTGATGATTTTATGCAATTCTTTAGTAAGAAAATTGAAGTCATTAGAAAGGAGATTAAAGACAATGCGTCCCAGCTACAACGGGGTTCTATTAACACTGACACGATTGTATATGCGGCGGATACTGCCCTCCAAAATAGTTTCTCTCGTTTTGAGGAAATAACATTAGAGGAATTGTTACAACGTGTAAATGGAATAAAACAGACAACATGTTTACTTGACCCTCTTCCTGGGAAACAGATCAAGGAGCTCTTTGTATTATTAGGTCCATCAGTGCTAAATATTATAAACCTATCACTCTCCTCGGGCACTGTTCCCCTAGCATTCAAAAAGCGGTTATTCATCCTCTTCTTAAAAGACCTAACCTCGATCCTGACCTCATGGTAAATTACCTTCCCTTTATTTCAAAAATCCTTGAAAAAATTGTTGCGGAGCAGTTAAATGAACACTTAGCGTCTAACAATCTATGTGAAACCTTTCAATCCGGTTTCAGGGCAAATCACTCCACGGAGACAGCCCTCGCAAAAATGACTAATGATCTATTGCTAACGATGGATTCTGATGCGTCATCTATGTTGCTGCTCCTCGATCTTAGCGCTGCTTTCGATACCGTCGATCATAATATTTTATTAGAACGTATCAAAACACGAATTGGTATGTCAGACTTAGCCCTGTCTTGGTTTAACTCTTATCTTACTGATAGGATGCAGTGTGTCTCCCATAACAATGTGACCTCGGACTACGTTAAGGTAACGTGTGGAGTTCCCCAGGGTTCGGTCCTTGGCCCTGCACTCTTCAGCATCTACATGCTGCCGCTAGGTGACATCATACGCAAATACGGTGTTAGCTTTCACTGTTATGCTGATGACACCCAACTCTACATGCCCCTAAAGCTGACCAACACGCCTGATTGTAGTCAGCTGGAGGCGTGTCTTAATGAAATTAAACAATGGATGTCCGCTAACTTTTTTGCAACTCAACGCCAAAAAAACTGAATGCTGATTATCGGTCCTGCTAGACACCGAACTCTATTTAATAATACAACTCTAACATTTGACAACCAAACAATTATACAAGGCGACACGGTAAAGAATCTGGGTATTATCTTCGACCCAACTCTCTCCTTTGAGGCACACATTAAAAGCGTTACTAAAACGGCCTTCTTTCATCTCCGTAACATCGCTAAAATTCGCTCCATTCTGTCCACTAAAGACGCTGAGATCATTATCCATGCGTTTGTTACGTCTCACCTCGACTACTGTAATGTATTATTTTCGGGTCTCCCCATGTCTAGCATTAAAAGATTACAGTTGGTACAAAATGCGGCTGCTAGACTTTTGACAAGAACAAGAAAGTTTGATCACATTACGCCTGTACTGGCTCACCTGCACTGGCTTCCTGTGCACTTAAGATGTGACTTTAAGGTTTTACTACTTCCGTATAAAATACTACACGGTTTAGCTCCATCCTATCTTGCCGATTGTATTGTACCATATGTCCCGGCAAGAAATCTGCGTTCAAGGGACTCCGGCTTATTAGTGATTCCCAAAGCCCAAAAAAAGTCTGCGGGCTATAGAGCGTTTTCCGTTCGGGCTCCAGTACTCTGGAATACCCTCCCGGTAACAGTTCGCGATGCCACCTCAGTAGAAGCATTTAAGTCTCACCTTAAAACTCATTTGTATATTCTAGCCTTTAAATAGACTCCCTTTTTAGACCAGTTGATCTGCCGTTTCTTTTCTTTTTCTTCTATGTCCCACTCTCCCTTGTGGAGGGGGTCCGGTCCAATCCGGTGGCCATGTACTGCTCGCCTGTGTATCGGCTGGGGACATCTCTGCGCTGCTGGTCCGCCTCCGCTTGGGATGGTTTCCTGCTGGCTCCGCTGTGAACGGGACTCTCGCTGCTGTGTTGGATCCGCTTTGGACTGGACTCTCGCGACTGTGTTGGATCCATTGTGGATTGAACTTTCACAGTATCATGTTAGACCCGCTCGACATCCATTGCTTTCCTCCTCTCTCAGGTTCTCATAGTCATCATTGTCACCGACGTCCCACTGGGTCATTATTGTCACCGATGTCCCACTGGGTCTGAGTTTTCCTTGCCCTTATGTGGGCCTACCGAGGATGTTGTGGTGGTCTGTGCAGCCCTTTGAGACACTAGTGATTTAGGGCTATATAAGTAAACATTGATTGATTGATTGATATGCATAAAATTATGAAAATACGTTCATATTAAATATTACAAATGTTCCCTTTACTACATTAGATATATTCTTACATCATGTATATAAATCCACAACGGAGCTGTTTGGATTTCTTTTAGGCTTTATAGGCAAAATCGTGCGGCTCCCATAGGCTCCATTGTAAGCAAACTTTTGATTGCACTTATTTAATATTTAGAATGTAAAAAAAACAACATCCATTGTCATCTCTCTCATAATGATGGTGAACCTATCTAGGCACAATTCAGAAAAAATTACAGTTCCCCATAAATTCAATAACTTGTATGATTAGGTTAAAAGGGACATATGACAAATGTAATCTTTTCTGATTTATAAATGTTTGATACTCGTGTTAACGCCAAAGCATCAAACCAAAGTTTGATGAAGTGGCGACTTGTCCAGGGTGTACGCCGCCTTCCGCCCGATTGTAGCTGAGATACGCACCAGCGCCCCCTGCGACCCCAAAGGGGAATAAGCGGTAGGAAGTGGATGGATGGATGGATTTGGAAATTAAGTCCAACTATCAGCTAGAGGGGGAGGAGCTCCCTCTGCTTGAGGCTGTGAGGAAGCACAGAAAAGTTCAATCCCCACCTAGTACCAACCTCGTCACGTCCGTTGTGTCCTGAGCTAGACACTTCACCCTTGCTCCTAATGGGTGCTGGTTAGCGCCTTGCATTGCAGCTCCCTCCATCAGTGTGTGAATGTGTGTGTGAATGGGTAAATGTGGAACTGGTGTCAAAGCGCTTTGAGTACCTTGAAAGTAGAAAAGCGCTATACAAGTACAACCCATTTACCAGTTACCAAAAGGTAACTAAGCTAAAGTGGTATTTTCAGTGAATCCTGCTAAAATCAGCTTTTTTTTGCAGGTCTGACTCGATTAGAGAGTGAGCATGTGTACTTGATATTGTGACCGGGTGAATCTAGGTTGCTATAATAAATTACATGATGATACTTTTGGGGATGGTGGCGTGTGGTTTTATTTGCAACATGGGAATGTCTCCAGAACCTAACAAGATGCAGGTTAGAAAAGTGACTGTTATATGGGTATTTTTTCTAATTATGTCTTGAGTTTTTAAAGTTCAAGTGCACCTCTCTCCTCTGGTGTGCATGTGAGTGTATGCGTGGATGTGTGCCTGTATGAAGGGTTTGCACGAGCAAAGTATGACTGTTAAATGTCATTAATTGTAAAATTTGATAAAATATATTTGCAAAAACAAAAAAAGAAAAAGTGGCCCTGCGATGAGGCGGCGACTTGTCCAGGGTGTGCCCCGCCTTCCGCCCGATTGTAGCTGAGATAGGCGCCAGCGCCCCCCGTGACCCCAAAAGGGAATAAGCGGTAGAAAATGGATGGATGGATGGAAAAAGAAAAGTGACTGTCAAGCAATATTTATTTAACCAAATCATACTTAATACATATTATCTAAACCAGGGGCATCAAACCTTTTTTGCACCATGGACCGGTTTGATGTAGGCCTTATTTTCACGGACCAGCCACATCAGGCAGATGCGCAGAACTGCATGAAAAATGCAACTCACCATAATGCTGAATTGGGGGGGGGGGGGGGCCTGGTGCTTGTTTCTTTATGATGGGATGGTCATCATATGATGGGACTGCAGATGGAAATTACCCTTTCGCTACAATATGGCACTTTAACATTTTATATGTTCATTAATGTGCATTGTCCCTTGTAACAAAGATATAACAAATGGTGACTTCCTATCAGGAGTTTCATTACACATCTATGAATAAGCTTATTGGTGTGTCTAGAGGGACAGGCAAACAAAAGTGAAGTCGAAAAAAAATGTGGTCACTTTTAAATTATCTATTATTTCTGTGCAGCCTGGTAGCAAATGTGTTACAAACCGGTGGTTGGGGACCATTTCTCTAAACCAAAAGGAAGTGTTTTAAATGTAAATTGGAAATCACCAATGATTCACTTCACTTCCTGTGATTGGGAAGTAAATAAAAATCATAGAATCTCTTAATGTTTTCAGCACATGATAGGTCAGATATGTCATTATTATGTGCGGTTTTCAAGCTAAAGCCTTGGTTAGTGGAACCATTTCATATTTCTTTGGTATAGATAATCTGTTGTGCAGAGTTCATCCAGAAAGTATTCACAACGCTTCACTTTTTCCACATTTTGTAATGTTACAGCTCTTTTCCAAAATGGATTAAAAAAAAAAAATGTCCTCAAAATTCTACACACAATACCCTATCATGACAATGTGAAATCACATACACACACACATACATACTTATATATATATATTTAGAGATTTTTGCAAATTTGTTAATACAAAAAAAAAAAAAAAGACATTAGTAAGTACATGTTCACAGCCCTTGCCATGAAGCTTAAAAGTGAGCTCAGGGGCATCCTTTTTCAACTGTTCATTGTTGAGATGTTCCAACAGTTTAACTGAAGTGCACTTGTGGTAAATACAGTTGGTTGAACATGATTTGGAAAGGCACACACCTGTCTATATATAAAAAGGACCCACACTTTACAGTGCATGAAAAAGAACACACCACAGATGAAGCCAAAGGAATTGTCGGTAGACCTCCGAGACAGGATTGTCTTGAAGCACAAACCTGAGAAAGTGTATAGAAAATATCTGCTGCCTTGAAGGTCCCAATGAGCACAGTGATATTTTTTTTAATTATTTGTTGCAAAAATGTCTAAACATGGTTTTACAATGTCATTGTGGGGTACAGTGTGCAGAATTTGGAGGACAAACATTTTTTTTAAATTTCATTTTGGCAAGATGAGGTGGCGACTTGTCCAGGGTGTACCCCGCCTTCCGCCCGATTGTAGCTGAGATAGGCGCCAGCGCCCCCCGCGACCCCAAAAAGGGAATAAGCGGTAGAAAATGGATGGATGGATTTTGGCATAAGGCAGTAACATGTGGAAAAAGTGAAGCGCTGTGAATACTTTACGAGTGCACTTTGTTTTGTATTTTGAATGCATCTTAACAGGAAAGCTACCTGTTTTTTGTCAGGCTTCATGTTTGAAGAGAATAAAACTCTCTCTTCCATTCAAATCGTTTTTTTGACGCATTAGGTTCGTTTATTTAAATAATATTCAGTTAATTATTTTTTAGTCATTATGTAGTGGGCTATTTATTAGTACCCCCATACTTTTACTTGTATTTCTTACTACTTGTTTTTTATACAGTAGGCAATGTATAAGATTTTACATGTAGGCAATATTACGATGTCCTATGCGGGGTAATCCTCGAAGTGTAACATGCATTTAACCAACATTTTACAGAACAAGATATAAAGTCTTAAGTCTCACTAAACTTTTCAAATTCAAATCACTGAGTGTGTTGCTTTTTGGGACACTTTTTGAAAAAAATGTGTGTAAATAAGACAAAGATGAGAAGAGGAGAGAATACACGCCGGGTATGGATAGGTAAATGATCATGACATTTCAAGTAAAAGATAGTGTAATATAGACTATCAGTATGGGCCATCATTGGAATCAGAAGCTGGAAAATCAGAAGCTAACTTCCGTCTTGTTAACATTACTGGGTGCTAGGCGTCCGCTAGTTGTGAGTATAAGCCAAGGGTCGGCAACCCAAAATGTTGAACAAGCCATAATGGACCAAAAATACAAAAAACAAATCTGTTGGGAGCCGCATATAATTAAAAACCTTGCATAATGAAGGCAACACATGATGTACGCGTCTATATTATCTATATTAGATTGCAAGCTCTTATCTGTGAAGCAAGTGCGGTATTTGGATTTGCTACCACCCACTACGCCTATTGCATGGCATAGTGGTAGAGCGGCCGTGCCAGAGTTCTGAGACTTGCAGGTTCACTCCCCGCCTATTGACATCCAAATCGCTGCCGATGTGTCATTGGGCAGGACACTTCACCCTTGCCCCCAGTGCTGCTCACACTGGTGAATGAATGAAGAAAGGTGGTCGGAGGGGCCGTAGGCACAAACTGGAAGCCACGCTTCCGTCAGTCTACCCCAGGGCAGCAGTGGATACACAGCTGACCAGTAGCTTACCACCACCAGATGTGAATGAATGAAGGGTTCTCACTTCTGTGTGAAATGCTTTGAGTCTCTAGAAAAGTGCTATATACAGTGGGGCAAAAAAGTATTTAGTCAGCCACCGATTGTGCAAGTTCTCCCACTTAAAATGATGACAGAGGTCTGTAATTTTCATCATAGGTACACTTCAACTGTGAGAGACAGAATGTGAAAAAAAAATCCAGGAATTCACATTGTAGGAATTTTAAAGAATTTATTTGTAAATTATGGTGGAAAATAAGTATTTGGTCACTTCAAACAAGGAAGATCTCTGGCTCTCACAGACCTGTAACTTCTTCTTTAAGAAGCTCTTCTCCCCTCCACTCATTACCTGTAATAATGGAACCTGTTTGAACTCGTTATCTGTATAAAAGACACCTGTCCACAGCTTCAAACAGTCAGACTCCAAACTCCACTATGGCCAAGACCAAAGAGCTGTCGTATGGCACCAGGAAAATAATTGTATACCTGCACCAGACTGGCAAGAGTGAATCTACAATAGGCAAGCAGCTTGGTGTGGAAAAAATCAACTGTCGGAGCAAAAATGGAAGACATACAAGACCACTGATAATCTCCCTCGATCTGGGGCTCCACGCAAGATCTCATCCCGTGGGGTCAAAATGATCATGGGAACGGTGAGCAAAAATCCCAGAACCACACGGGGAGACCTGGTGAATGACCTGCAGAGAGCTGGGACCAAAGTAACAAAGGTTACCATCAGCAGTAACACACTATGCCGACAGGGAATCAAATTCTTCAGTGCCAGACGTGTCCCCCTGCTTAAGCTAGTGCATGTCCAGGCCCGTCTGAAGTTTGCCAGAGAGCACATGGATGATACAGCAGAGGATTGGGAGAATGTCATGTGGTCAGATGAAACCAAAATAGAACTTTTTGGTATAAACTCGTCGTGTTTGGAGGAAGAAGAATACTGAGTTGCATCCCAAGAACACCACACCTACTGTGAAGCACGGGGGTTGAAACATCATGCTTTGGGGCTGTTTTTCTGCTAAGGGGACAGGACGACTGATCCTTGTTAAGGAAAGAATAAATGGGGCCATGTATCGTGAGATTTTGAGCAAAAACCTCCTTCCATCAGTGAGAGCTTGGAAGATGAAACGTGGCTGGGTCTTCCAGCATGACAATGATCCCAAACATACCGCCCGGGCAACGAAAGGAGTGGCTCCGTAAGAAGCATTTGAAAGTCCAGGAGTGGCCTAGCCAGTCTCCAGACCTCAACCCCATAGAAAATCTGTGGAGGGAGTTGAAAGTCCGTGTTGCTCGGCGACAGCCCCAAAACATCACTGCTCTCGAGAAGATCTGCATAGAGGAATGGGCCAAAATACCAGCTACTGTGTGTGCAAACCTGGTAAAGACCTATAGTAATC
This sequence comes from Nerophis ophidion, assembly GCF_033978795.1. Lineage (NCBI taxonomy): Eukaryota > Metazoa > Chordata > Actinopteri > Syngnathiformes > Syngnathidae > Nerophis > Nerophis ophidion. Next base: position 73,582,132 of record NC_084611.1, read on the forward strand.
GTTTTACCTCTGTTATTGCCAACAAAAGTTATATTACAAAGTATTTAGTTTAATTTTTGTTATTGACCAAATACCGTATTTTTCGGACTATAAGTCGCGTTTTTTTTTTGTAATTTGGCCGGGGGTGAGACTTGGCCAAACTATTAAAAAAAAAAAAAAAAAAAGACTATGACTTATAGTCCGAAAAATACGGTACTTATTTTCCACCATAATTTACAAATAAATTATTTAAAATTCCTACAATGTCAATTCCTGGATTTTTTTTTCACATTCTGTCTCTCACAGTTGAAGGGTACCTATGATGAAAATTACAGATCTCTGTCATCATTTTAAGTGCACAATCGGTGGCTGACTAAACACTTTTTTGCCCCACAGTAAATATAATCCATTATCTGGATTTGATGTCGTTCATGTTTGAGAATATCTGCTTGCACAGGTGTTTGTTTTCTTTGCAACAGCCACCTGCCTGGCACCACACCGTGTTTAAAGGCTGACAAATCCTCATTGATAGAAATGTTGAAATTTACACATTTTTACAACATTGGAAAACATTGGTAAAATGGAGGCTTCCTAAGAGGGTCGGATAACGCCTAGAAATTACTGGCTCAGAATGGCCAAAGGTATAGTAGCTGTGTGTGTCTATTTTAATGAAAACAGTAGGCTGTCTTCTTCTAAAGGATGTATTACAATCTTTGGCGAGCTGGGTAACGTTTGCTGTGGTCCATAACAATATAGAACACAAACAACTATCAGAAATGCAGCCAAAATAATATGCAGATAATGTGAAGTGAAGTGAATTATATTTACATAGCGCTTTTCTTTAGTGACTCAAAGCGCTTTACATAGTGAAACCCAATATCTAAGTTACATTTAAACCAGTGTGGTTGGCATTGGGAGCAGATGGGTAAAGTGTCTTGCCCAAGGACACAATGGCAGTAACTACGATGGCGGAAGCAAAAATCGAACCTGGAACCCTCAAGTTGTTGGCACGGCCGCTCTACCAATCGAGCTATACCGCCCCTGTGTCATGAGACATGATGCAAACCTAAATAGCACTGTGGCGTCGATTAGTTTGCAGTTCTGCACTGACCAAATATGCCTGATTAGGTCCCCACACACGGCAATAACATGTCATCAAAGCTTGCCAACACAAGTCAATAACATCAACAACGCTCACCTTTATGCATTCATGCACAGCATTAAACGTTTGGTGGACAAAATGAGACAAAGAAGGAATGGCCTAAATCACGTCTTTCTGTGGCAGCGTCAGATAAAATTATGCATGTACAACATTCTGCGTCACAAGGACCGCCAAAATTAGGACAAAATGGTGCCCGCCAAATACTCTCATCATCCATCCATCCACCCATTTACTACCGCTTGTCCCGTTCGTGGTCATCAGCGAAGCATAAACACAAACATATTAAAAAGTGGGCTTTCTAACAATTAGGAAGGTTTGTGCCATGATTGTACTCTTACAGAAACCATATTAAAAGAAAAAATGAATATATTTTTTTCGAAAAATCTCCAGGTAACAGCTACGGCGGCGCTAAAGAGCCGCGGGTTGCAGACCCCCCCCCGGTAGAGGCAATGGACAGACGTATTGATAAGAGAATCATTAACAAAACTTGCAATAAGAATCGGTTTTTGATTCGCATACCTATAAATAATGCAACAATATAGAACACATAATGGTAAAAAAACAACAAACTTACTTGTGTCATAATGTTGAAGTTTAGGATTCCGGGGTTTCTGTATGCATCTCACTTGCCATGGTCGCGATTGGGGCACAGTAAGAAAATGTGGGGGTGACTGGCGAGTGCTGTGACAAAATGTGTGTAGTGTTGGACCTGATGAGTGCTGTTGGCGTGTAAAGTCTAAAGAGTGCGTAAGACTCTGTTTGCCTCTGTAGGGACTACTTACTTACAAGACACCTTCAAGCACTTGTTGCAGCAAGCTGAGGCTACATTAATTGAGCACCGAAATACTTGCCACTTTTCTATGTATGGTTACTACCGTTTACTTCGGCACCAGCGGAATTATGGAATTAAGTTTGAGTATCTGTCCCTACCTGAAAGTTTGTTTATTTCAATGAAGGTTTCATGCAATTTGACCTGGAATAGGTGATCCCCCCCCACACACACACATGACACACACACACTGTTTGGAACTCACTTGGTCTGACAGCCTCCAATGGTACAAAAACATTAGCAAAGGACGTCTCCTCTCCCCCGGCTGAATTAGTGCGGTTCTTTGTGACAAAAGGGTTGTGGGAGTGTAACAGAGCATTCTCGTCATGGCATCTGGCTGGCGGGCAGTTGGTCGCCACTGGCACACCGCTTTGGCACATGGGGTTGGCAGGAGAACACGGATCATCACGCTTGGCTTGCGTGTTGTCAAAGTGTGCCTTGGGTAAACTGTGGGCATACATTAGACAGAGGCAGATGTGTTGTGTCCTGGTAGCATAATTTAGCCAATGATAATCAGTGTAAGAGGCCACAAAAAGTATCATCATGATTAATAGTTGCTAAGAAAAAGCACAAATAAAAGCCTTAACCCCTGGCAGTTAAATAAGTGGCACTTTAAAGACCAATGTGTTAATTAATGAGTCGTGTTGATCAGGCTATCATTTGAACCCTCGGGGATCAGGGAGAGGTCAGACTGGTCTTAAAACCCATTGCACCACTTACCTTTTAGGACTGCTGAAATCAAGCAGGGCCACATCTTGTAGAATGTCACCTGTAGAGGCGGGTTCAGACTTGGACGATTGTGCTGCAGAGGAGACCTGTGACGCGGTGACATTGATTGTTGTTGGAGGCGACTTCCCTGTGCTGTGCGCTGGCACTGTTGAGCTTGAAACCGGGCCATCTGGTGGTTGCTGGAGCATGAAAGCTGCCGGCGGAGCACTAGGGAACACCGAGCCGAAGACAGAGGGAGGAATCGCACAGAATGCAGGACCTGCAGTTGAAATGATGTCAAATGGTTCACATCCTGACCGCTGAGGGCTCTCTAAAATATGCTTAAACACTGCAAATTATTGATGTTCTCTTTTGAAATGGGAACGGCACTTTTTGGAGGGAATTTTACGATTATACACCATCCATATATAAGACAAGAACACATTTTTCTTTTTTCATGCATTCTAACTATTCAAATACAGCCAGATTTATATGTACACACAATATTCTGCCCACAAAGCCCTCAAAAAAATCTAAAAAAACACCAACAATACTCCATTGGGGTCTCGTGACCCAGTATTAGCAATATTGTTATCACGAGTGCGAACGCAGAAAAACTATTTTTAGCGGCACTTTAATCACAGAGATCTAACTAGCTTATGCTGCTATATTGACATATTGCGCCGGTTTGCTAGTGCAAGTTAATTCTTGATTATAAATCATGCCTCTCAGTTGTATAGCAGAAGGTTGTGACCATAAACCGAGAAGTTGGTCAAGTTCGACATTCAACTTATACCCAGAGATGGCGAGAAGTGAAGTAAAGTGAATTATATTTATAAAGCCCTTTTTTCTCGAAGAGACTCAAAACGCTTTACATAGTGAAACCCATTATCTATATTTAAGCTACATTTAAACCATTGTGGGTGGCACTGGGAGCAAGGGTAAACTGTCATGCCCGAGCAAGGGAAAACTGTCTTGCCCAAAGACACAATGGCAGTGACTAGGATGGCGAAAGCTGGAATTAAACCTGGAACTTTCAAGTTTCTGGCATGGCCAGTCTTCCAACTGAGACATGCTGCCAGAAAGATAAGAAAAGACAATTGTTTGTGGCATATTTTTTTTAACTCTTTGTAAGTATTATAATTAATTATTCATCTAAACAAGAATATATGAACATCCCATCAGTCTGCATCCCAGAGAGAGCAGATATTGTACAGTAAGTGATGGTTTTATGTTCAAAGTTTGTATTTCTTGTTCAGCACTATACACACAAAATACTTCATGATGCTTAGTGTTTGATGTTGAAAAGGAAGGTGAACAATGTGATGCGTTTGAGAAATTAATACATTATGCTTAAAATTAGAGATGTCTGATAATTACCGATATCAACCGATTAATTAACACATTATTATGCCTAATTTTGTTGTGATGCCCCGCTGGATGCATTAAACAATGTAACAAGGTTTTCTAAAATAAATTAACTCAAATTATGGAAAGAAATGCCAACATGGCACTGCCATATTTATTATTGAAGTCACAAAGTGCATTATTTTTTTTAATATGCCTCAAAACAGCAGCTTGGAATTTGGGACACGCTCTCCTTGAGAGAGACTATGAGGAAGTTGAGGTGGGTTAAGAGAGGGGGTAGCGGGGTGTATATTGTAGCGTCCCGGAAGAGTATGTGCTGCAAGGGAATATGGGTATTTGTTCTTTTGTGTTTATGTTATGTTATGGTGCAGATTTTTCCCCGAAATGTGTTTGTCATTCTTGTTTGGTGTGGGTACACAGTGTGGCGCACATTTGTAACAGTGTTATAGTTGTTTATACGGCCACCCTCAGTGTGACCTGCATGGCTGTTGACCAAGTATGCCTTGCATTAACTCGAAACTGTGAAAAGCCCTGCCGGTACGTAAAAATTGGCGCTCTGTACCTCTCCCTACGTCCGTTTACACAGGGGTGTTTTAAAAAGTCATAAATTTTACTTTTCGAAACAGATACCATAATTTCCGATATTACATTGTAAAGCATTTATCGGCCGATAATATTGGCAGTCCGATTTTATCGGAGCAAAACGTGTAAATATTACACGGTATTACAAATGTGCTCGTTAATACATATACCGTACTTACATTGTGTATATAAAACAATGGAGGCTCTTGGATGTTTTAAAAAAACAAAAACACTTTATATGTGGAATACAGCAACTCCCTTTGGTTCCGTTGTTATTTGAATATTGCTAGCCTTTATTTAAGAGTTAGAATGCATAAAAAAAGAAAGATGTGTGGTTGCCTTACATTAGTATTGATTAGAAAAAATTCCCAAAAAAGTGCAGTTCTACTTTTTAAGCAAAAATGATGAGAGACAAGAAGTCACGTGTGTTTAAAAAAAAGATATTTTAAAAATGATAAAAAAGGCTTAGAGGATGTGGCTAATAAGATTCACCGTTGTAGCCTTCAAAGCCCTCTAATACATATTCAAAACCCTCCAACGTTTTTTATACACACTGCAAGTCCACATATATATAATTTAATAACAGAATCATTCAGGACAATATGTGTTATGTACAATTTCACTGTATTTTGGTCATTTTATGCATTACTGGAACTTATTTTCTCAGCGCATTTATTTCCGTTTTTTAACAATGCACTTTGACTTCCGGCAACAAATGTGTGTTTCTAAGGACACGGGTGTGTTGTAATCATGGCAGACATGATAATAGATGACAAAGACGAGTACTTTTACATAACACAATCTTTTTGAAGCCATTCAGCTGTAGACGCAAGAAGCTAGCTTGCGGCTAATACCGTAGCCTGACGTCGCAAGGCGATGTGTTACTACTCTAGAAAAATAGTTACTCAATGTTTGCTCTTACAATAAAAATATCGCTACACCTTGGGTATAATACAAGTTACAGAATGTAAATGAAGTATTGTCGGCGGTTTTTGGATGCATTTTTAAGTGATTTGGAGGCAGAAGGGGTCAATCAGTTTATTTCAAATTAGAATAACAAGAACCCCCAAAACATCTGTGTTCTTCCCTCTCATAAGGATTGTAAACAATAGGCAAAATTCCAAAAAAGAGCAGTTCCACTTTGATGTATTTTAAAACTGATGGATTTAAATAAGAGAAAAAACAATCTTCAAATCTTTACAAAAGGTCCTCCGAGTGGTTGAATCACTAAACAACCACTGAAGGTTTATGCCAAATTGCAAAATGAGTCTTTTAATTACTGCAATGTAAAATAATTTAAAGCTTTTGAAGATTTTTTTTCGGAGCCCCTCTATAAGAGCAGAACAGAATATCAAAAGCAACAAGAACACCGACATGTACTTATACAGCCTAATGAGAATCAGTACAAGATACATATAAAATATTAAATGTATTTTTTTATATTGCTCAGTTTTTACTGACCCCATTTTACAATATATTCTATGCTATGTTCGTAGTCTGGAACTGCACTGCATCATTTGATGTGCTTTAGCTACCAAAGAAGCAGTATTTTTTTTATTATCACAGAACAGATTGCTCTGCATTTCAATCAATCAATCAATCAATCAATCAATCAATCATTCAATAAATCAATGTTTACTTATATAGCCCTAAATCACAAATGTCTGAATGGGCTGCACAAGCCACAACGACATACTCAACGAAACTCAGTCAGTTATCTGGCTGAGTTTCATGTTTATTTTCTACCCCCAAATGACAGCAGCGAGCCTCCCACTTAGTGTGACCCCTGACATCACCATGCTGAATGTTACCTAAGGACAGCAGCTCTTCATCTAGCATAGAGAATGACGCAGAGGTTGTGCCCGACTCTGCTTCAGCCACAATGGGTCCACACAGAAGGTCAACATGTGAAGATGCAGGTGATGTAACAGGTGGCTTTCCTAGTTGGGAAAAAATGGTGTCGTCCACATCCATCAAATCAATCAGACTCTCAGACTGAGCCGTGAAGCTGGTGCCTGTTGTGAGTAAAAAAATATATATACTTTTGAATTTCTCAAGTCGAATTTGCTTCTGCTTGGCTATGAAGCAAAGTTTAAAAGGTTAGGTCTCGTAAAAAAAAATTCAGAGAATCATGACACGCAGTAACGTTTTAGATAAACTGTACTTGTCAGAGTAGTTTTAATGCAACACATGCAAAAACATATTGTTTATTTATAAATGGTTGATTTATATAGGCTAGTAAGGTAAAGTGTTGTACCTGATGGTATCAACCATTTATAAATACACGTCAGTAGGCTAAATGAACCTCTTCCACATATTGTTTAGGTTTATCAGGGACATTTCTTTCGGTGGGCGGTGTCACAGGACTGTTTTACCAATCCAACCAAAGCACTAATGACGCGAGACTCCATTTCACCAATAAAACAGAGCTTTGCAGTCACATGACAGCCCTCGAAAAATATTGGTGGCCTTGGTGCAAAATGTGACTTATTCACATGAAGAAAAGCTGCACATTAGGTGACTGTAAAATGTGCAGTGCTGTAGCAGTGTCTTTCTGTCTTTCACGCATGCACACACAAACTACAACTGTAGTGCAAGTACCATTACAAAAAAGCAATTAAATAAATCAGAAGGTACTCAGTACTTAAGTATTTTTTCACTAGAAACTGGTATCCAAATAATCATTTGGATGATTACTTTTTACTTTTCATTGAGTCATATTACTCTCAATTATGTGTTGTCGCAACCTTTCCCCCCAAATTGAAACACAATTAAGAACCTGTTATTTATGTATTCATCCGTACAAACCATTCTATGAGTTGCTGTAGCCAGCGTCGACATGACACTGAGCTGAAGACTTGTGTATTTTTTTCCTCACGCTCCCCCTGACACCTTATCACCACCACACCTGACACCACAATATAAGAAGTACTGGTCTTATAAAAATAAAACTCTGGGAATGTATGTGTAAATACAAACACTTGAATGTAATATATCTTTAGTAAATCAATAGGCAAGCAGCTTGGTGAGAAGGCTACAACTGTTGGTACAATTATTAGAAAATGGAAGAAGTTCAAGACCACAAACAAATCTCCCTTGATCTATGGCTCCATGCAAGATCTCACCCTTTGGAGCACTACTAAGCATGAATTGGTTTATTTAAATTGTAAAACTCACAATGTTTGGAGTGATGCATGAAGAATCATTTTGAGAAAAACGCTATGAACGGTTTTACTTCCGGTTCAATACATTAAAACAAGTACATTTTCAACCAACAACACCTGCAGTGAGCAAACTTGTTCCAAAGATGGTGCCATACACCATTTAAGTGTCTCTGCTTGGCTTACTAAAAAAAATATCGAACTCAAAACACAATGGCGGTTAGCAAAGAAAAATCCATAAATTAGCCACACCGTTTTGTAAACCGCAGGGTCAAAAGCGTAGGGAAAAAGTAGCAGCTTATATTCTGGAATTTCTTCAAAGTGTGCTTTTTTTTTTATTACTAAAACTAGAGACTTTTGTCAAGGCTAGAGCCAATTATTCATGTTTACATTAACTATTCACCGTTACCATCCCACATCAAGATATAACAACTGCATAGCAGTTATTATAAATTGCATTTTTTTTTAAAAAATCAAAAACAGTTCATTTTAAATAAAAAAGTTACAAAAATTGTTACTGCTGAGTACCTGTATCAATTCCCAAGTACTGGGAATTGGTATCATATTGGTTCAAATGTGAACGGTACCATCCTTAGTCATTACTGCCAAAAGTGGTGCCAAAGTGTATTACAGCGAAGTACGCTTTGGCCCATACCAACCACAGCTGAGAAACAATTTTTCGGCTGTCTAAGGGGGGGCTCACAGCCCACAATGGACCTACAGTATGGCTAAGAAGCACTGCTGAACACTACATTCTTGACTTCATCACCAGGGGATTATTGCATTACATGAGGCTTTCGGATGACAGCTTTCTGCTGACCTCTGGCACCAATAACTTGAGGAAAGTGGGATTTTGTGGAGGGGACAGAAGCATTAAAGTTCTCAGGGTGGAGGCAGGTTACATGGCTGGTTACTATAATGATGTTAATCTACATTTAAAACACTTCTTTATGTACTAGATATGCTTTGTTGTACGTTTTGCTCCACACTCACTTTTATTATCCACTTTCTGCAAGATGTTTGTTGTGAAGGCATTTTTAGAGTGAAAATTAAACCATGCACCGCCCTCCCCAAAAGGAATAATGAATCTTTTGAAAATCTAGACTGATAAATATATATCTTGAAGACGAACGTAACCACTTGTTTTTTCCATACACGTAAATAGACTTCATGAACAGTGTGTAGTCACATTAGGTATACCTGGCTGAACACTATGATATTGATTCCGAGCAGCAATATAAAAGCCGCGTGTCGCATGCCGGTGTGCGTATGCCAAGATATATGAAAAAATACTTTATCCCACCATTTATTTTCACTTTCTCAACCCAAGTCTTAATGTCGCTGTTTTTTTACGCTGGCATTTAGGGATAATTCTAATTTCATATTGGTCCATCTAGACAAAACAGTCTCTTGTAAAATGTTCAGTGTGTGCTGTGTACCTGATAGAGTTTTAGTCTCTCCATTGCTAGTAGTGCCTTCCATAATCTTCTTATAAGAATTAAGAACATTGGAGAGGTCATCATTGGCCTGCAGGATGTCTCCTGGATAATAAGGACAGGCAGAGACAAGGTATATGTCATTGAAACCCTAAACACGAAATTTGGCTCATTGTTCTTTGTTATGCGAGTGTCAGGCCCCCATGAAACATTCATACCGGCAAAACGATTGCATACCCAAGTAAGTGTCGTCATCATCTGTCTCTGTAGCGAGCTGACACACCGTTTGTCTGAGCTTGTCACAGTCACTGTACAACTCCTACAACAAAAATAAGGATGTTGAAGGTATTTTTATTTATTTTTTTACCAATCCTTACAGGGTTGCAGTGAAAAGCAAGTGGTGAAGAATAAAATGTTTGCTAAATAGTTTTTGGAGGAGAACAAACCCTAATGAGGTCCTTGTCAACATCAGCAGAGGCTCCAGGACTAAAGTAAGTAAGCATCTCATTAAGGAGTTTGACACGGTTGTTGACTGCCTCCAGTGTGCTACTCTGCTTGGACACTTTCTGTGACCTCACTTCATCCTGCAACAGCAAGGTAGTTACATCACACTTGGTAAATGTGAGTCAATGTGAGTTTATAAGTTTCAATCTTTCTGAAGGAAACGCAAATAATTCAAGCAAGAAGAGCAGTACCTCTTTAACCATGTTCTTGATGAGTTGATTGGCCTCCTGCAGATCAGAATGCTTTTTGCTTTTAAGCAGCTCTGCTAACTTCTGCAGAAGAAAACAAAAAAAAAACAAATAGTGCGAGAACTCAGCCATTGATTGCCCAAATGATAAAAAAAACATTATAAACCTCAGCTGCTGCCATGAATCAAGTGCTGTCAACACAGAGAACACAGGACCTGCTTTGGTGTACCATCCATCATCAGTCAGTGGGTGAAAAAAACATCATCACTCTCCGTAAGTTGCCAACTTACGGAAAAAAAGACTACAAGGATACGGTTACAGACTTCCCTTTTCCAATACAAATAACAGTTTTTTAATCACATTACTTACTGCATTTATATTGTATTACTTACTGTATTTACTTTATTTCACAACATACCGTCATAATACAAAATAAACTAGTTAATGGTTATTCATGCAGTGTTATTAAACTTGATCCAAATCGTTTTAAACATTTCCATGACTAAAAAATATCAGAATTTGCACATTTACTGATAAATTACATGGAAAAAAGTTGAAATGATGCTTTCCCCTTTAGTACACTGCGCTCAGCGTTGAGTGCACTTAGACGAATATGGTCTTGCTTCTCTGATTAGTGTGCAAGTGCGCTTACACTTAGCGCAGAGTGCTAATTGTAAGGACGTCCGAGGACAAGCATCTGTTCTGTCAGCGTGTCGCCAACACGTTTAGTTGTCAGAAACATTTACACTATGGTTTTGTACAGCATGTGTATTGTATTTAATGTATGCTGACATCATTATTCTTGCTAATCGGACAATAACTGACAAATCTTAAATTGAGGTGTAGCGGTACACTGATTCACCATTAAACCGTGGGGGTGTACGTGAGCTACCAAGTACTTGTTGCTACCATCTTTCTACAACGAAGTACAGCTCCAGGAAGTGCAAACTTCACAAAGCTTGTGATACTTAAAAAAAATAAAATCAAATAAGGAGCACTTTTACAAAGTAGCAGCTGCTTCCTGGAGAAGGATAGGTCCTTAGACCAGTACAGAAGTAACTGAACTTACGACCTTAATTCTGTAAACTCAAAACACTTTTATCTCAAATCAATGTCACTTCTTCTTCTTACTATACTTTACACTCACTTTCTCTGTTCCCATGTTTGGAAAACAAAGTAATGTCAATCTCTATCCATCCATCCATTTCTACCGCTTTTCCCATTTGGGCTATCTCAGCTGCATTCGGGCAGAAGGCGGCGTACACCCTGGACAAGTCGCAACCTCATCCCAGGGCCAATGTCAATCTCTGGCCATAGGCTATTGCAAGTAAGACCGGATGTTTCCGACAAATCTTACAGGTTCCACTGTGTATTTGCTATGCCAACTAATGGCGGCGATCCTTCTCAAATGTTTGCTTGCAACTTAAAGCATAACAGTTAGTCAAGAGATGGCTTTTGTCTCAAAACACTCCTAAGTTGAGGTACAACAGTATTAATTTTGACAGTAGTTTTTAATTTAGTTTAAGTCATAGTCTTTTGATGAAGTAGTATTTTAGTTTTAGTCAAACTTAAGTCATCTAAGTTGATTTAGTTTAAGTCTAGTTTTAAGGCTCCACTATGCTACAGCATCCGACGCATGGCCTTCTGACAGCATTTCTTGCAGTTCTCAACCAAAACTCTAAGGGGCGGTGTCGCCTGAGGAGCAACCACGGCTGTCATTTACTAGCTATTTACCTCTTTGCGTAGTACTAATCCGCAATGAAAACAACAACCTCAAAATTGTTGTTGGCACTGGGACTAATCATGGAGGACTATTGGTTTACTTTTAATGTTGCTCATAAACCAGAGGACAAGACTGTGCCATTCCAAAACGAGTCGCAATAGAGAAGGGGAGAATTCACAACACTATTGCACTATTGAACTGTTCCGAGTGTGGGGCACCATCAACAAACAAAACGTTAGAACATTTTTTATTGATGTGAAGTATCACAGCATTTGAATTACAATTACAGTAAATGCAGTGCACTAAAATGTAAAGTAGAACAGATAAGGCATCTTTAAAGTTTCCTTGAAAGCCCCTTTATTTATAATACCTGCAAAGTATTTTTTAACACAAAAGCAGCATAACTGTATGGTCAAGAATGATGCAGTTGGTGATTTTTTTTGCTCATATATCAATGTTAATTAATAGCTTTCAAGCATTCTTTCTTCTGTAATTCAGCTTCATTAATATTCCTAAAACTAAAGTACAAATTTTTGAGTGCTGACTGCGTACGCAACACACTAAAACAGACAGGAAACACTTGTTTGTGCACAAAATGAGAAAATAAATACCCAGCACTGCCCCTATTGGTTTCTTTGATGTATTTATGCAGTACACTCAGGACAAAATCTGGTAAGTCCGCATATGCATTAAGCAGATAGGAAAGTTTATCGCGGAAACCTTGTATCAGCTTTACTGTTCCTGCACTCTATGTGAACAGGAAATGTGCAAATACAGATTTTTACTTAAGAAGATTTTTTTTTTAAAAGATAGTTTTAATCACACAGAAAATTTACAAATTTAAATCAAATGTATTTAATTAATTGTTTGGTTTTGGGGGGTTTTTGTTTCATCAAAACTAGTGAGGCTTTGCCTCACCTCTCTACACTGGCCGCACACCCCTGAATCAGATAGACAGAGTGAAAAATAACATTTATTTTTCAGACCTCTGACAGCATTTTACATTTGAGCTGTTATTTTCAAAGGTTATCGGAAAAGAAAGTTTTCCTTCTTCCCCCTGGTAGCACTATATTCCTTTATCAAACAATCATGACGTATAATGATTTTGTCTTACTTTACTTTTCTGCTCATCATTAAACACTGGATTCTTGGGCCTCTCAGATGAAGATGGGACTAATGTAGCATCGGAAGGGATCTCAGGGTCAGCTAATACAATACCTGGAAATATAAGTGCACTGACTATATCTCAGAACTTGAAACAGCCTAACTATCATACATGGCTGAGTAATTATTTGAGAATTTGTTAAAAATGCACACACTCACCCTGAGTCTTCAGCATCTGGTAAGCCTCACAAATTTTGGTTTCCTCAGGAAGATAAATGGTCCAGCTGTATATCATTTTAATTACTTTTGACTTCACCTTCTCAGACACGTTGTCTCCTAGATACTGAATATATACAAAAAAAGCTTATGATGACAAACTAAAAGTGATTTGCACAGCATTGATTTCACTTACTTTGGGGGATATGACTTTAATAAGTTCATTTAAAAAACGGAATCTTCCCACTTCATTCTGAAACCTTTGGCCGCAGTTCTTCATACAGGCCTCAAGAACCTTCAATGAAGAAAATAGACTCAAAGTAAAAAAAAGAACCAAAACAAACATACAGTTAAACGAAGATGGTCAAATGTGGTAAATTGAATGGAATTGATTTGATGATTTAATGTGTCTTGAAGCAATTAATGGCACTCAGCATATATATATATCCATCCATCCATCCATCCATCATCTTCCGCTTATCCGAGGTCGGGTCGCGGGGGCAGCAGCCTAAGCAGGGAAGCCCAGACTTCCCTATCTCCAGCCACTTCGTCTAGCTCTTCCCGGGGGATCCCGAGGCGTTCCCAGGCCAGCCGGGAGACATAGTCTTTCCAACGTGTCCTGGGTCTTCCCCGTGGCCTCCTACCAGCTGGACGTGCCCTTAACACATCCCTAGGGAGGCGTTCGGGTGGCATCCTGACCAGATGCCCGAACCACCTCATCTGGCTCCTCTCGATGTGGAGGAGCAGCGGCTTTACGTTGAGCTCCTCCCGGATGGCAGAGCTTCTCACCCTATCTCTAAGGGAGAGCCCCGCCACCCGGCGGAGGAAACTCATTTCGGCCGCTTGTACCCGTGATCTTATCCTTTCGGTCATGACCCAAAGCTCATGACCATAGGTGAGGATGGGAACGTAGATCGACCGGTAAATTGAGAGCTTTGCCTTCCGGCTCAGCTCCTTCTTCACCACAACGGATCGATACAACGTCCGCATTACTGAAGACGCCGCACCGATCCGCCTGTCGATCTCACGATCCACTCTTCCCCCACTCGTGAACAAGACTCCTAGGTACTTGAACTCCTCCACTTGGGGCAGGGTCTCCTCCCCAACCCGGAGATGGCACTCCACCCTTTTCCGGGCGAGAACCATGGACTCGGACTTGGAGGTGCTGATTCTCATTCCGGTCGCTTCACACTCGGCTGCGAACCGATCCAGTGAGAGCTGAAGATCCCGGCCAGATGAAGCCATCAGGACTACATCATCTGCAAAAAGCAGAGACCTAATCCCGTGGCCACCAAACCGGAACCCCTCAACGCCTTGACTACGCCTAGAAATTCTGTCCATAAAAGTTATGAACAGAATCGGTGACAAAAGGACAGCCTTGGCGGAGTCCAACCTTCACTGGAAACGTGTCCGACTTACTGCCAGCAATGCGGACCAAGCTCTGACACTGATCATACAGGGAGCGGACTGCCACAATAAGACATTCCGATACCCCATACTCTCTGAGCACTCCCCACAGGACTTCCCGAGGGACACGGTCGAATGCCTTCTCCAAGTCCACAAAGCACATGTAGACTGGTTGGGCAAACTCCCATGCACCCTCAAGAACCCTGCCGAGAGTATAGAGTTAGTCCACAGTTCCACGACCAGGACGAAAACCACACTGTTCCTCCTGAATCCGAGGTTCGACTATCCGGCGAAGCCTCCTCTCCAGTACACCTGAATAAACCTTACCGGGAAGGCTGAGGAGTGTGATCCCACGATAGTTGGAACACACCCTCCGGTCCCCCTTCTTAAAGAGAGGGACCACCACCCCGGTCTGCCAATCCAGAGGTACCGCCCCCGATGTCCACGCGATGCTGCAGAGTCTTGTCAACCAAGACAGCCCCACAGCATCCAGAGCCTTAAGGAACTCCGGGCGGATCTCATCCACCCCCGGGGCCTTGCCGCCGAGGAGCTTTTTAACTACCTCAGCGACCTCAGCCCCAGAAATAGGAGAGTCCACTACAGATTCCCCAGGCACCGCTTCCTCAAAGAAAGACGTGTTGGTGGGATTGAGGAGGTCTTCGAAGTATTCCCTCCACCGATCCACAACATCCGCAGTCGAAGTCAGCAGAACACCATCCGCACCATACACGGTGTTGATAGTGCACTGCTTCCCCTTCCTGAGGCGCCGTATGGTGGTCCAGAATCGCTTCGAAGCCGTCCGGAAGTCGTTTTCCATGGCTTCCCCGAACTCTTCCCATGTCCGAGTTTTTGCCTCCGCGACCGCTAAAGCTGCACACCGCTTGGCCCGTCGGTACCCGTCCACTGCCTCCGGAGTCCTATGAGCCAAAAGAACCCGATAGGACTCCTTCTTCAGCTTGACGGCATCCCTCACTGCTGGTGTCCACCAACGGGTTCTGGGATTACCGCCACGACAGGCACCAACAACCTTGCGGCCACAGCTCCAATCAGCCGCCTCGACAATAGAGGTTCGGAACATGGTCCACTCGGATTCAATGTCCCGCACCTCCCTCGTGACATGTTCAAAGTTCTCCCGGAGGTGTGAATTGAAACTCTCTCTGACAGGAGACTCTGCCAGACGTTCCCAGCAGACCCTCACAATGCGCTTGGGCCTGCCAGGTCTGTCCGGCATCCTCCCCCACCATCGCAGCCAACTCACCACCAGGTGGTGATCGGTAGAAAACTCCGCCCCTCTCTTCACCCGAGTGTCCAAAACATAAGGCCGCAAATCCGATGACACAACTACAAAGTCGATCATGGAACTGCGGCCTAGGGTGTCCTGGTGCCAAGTGCACATATGGACACCCTTATGTTTGAACATGGTGTTTGTTATCGACAAACTGTGACGAGCACAAAAGTCCAATAACAAAACACCACTCGGGTTTAGATCCGGGCGACCATTCTTCCCAATCACGCCTCTCCAGGTTTCACTGTCGTTGCCAACATGAGCGTTGAAGTCTCCCAGTAGGACAAGGGAATCACCCGGAGGAGCACTTTCCAGTACTCCCTCGAGTGTACCCAAAAAGGGTGGGTATTCTGAACTGCTGTTTGGTGCGTAAGCACAAACAACAGTCAGGACCCGTCCCCCCACCCGAAGGCGAAGGGAAGCTACCCTCTCGTCCACTGGGTTGAACTCAAACGTACAGGCTTTGAGCCGGGGGGCAACCAGAATTGCCACCCCAGCCCGTCGCCTCTCACTGCCGGCAACGCCAGAGTGGAAGAGGGTCCAGTCCCTCTCGAGAGAACTGGTTCCAGAGCCCTTGCTGTGCGTCGAGGTGAGTCCGACTATATCCAGCCGGAACTTCTCTACCTCGCGCACTAGCTCAGGCTCCTTCCCCCCCAGTGAGGTGACGTTCCACGTCCCAAGAGCTAGCTTCTGTAGCCGAGGATCGGACCGCCAAGTGCCCTGCCTTCGGCTGCCGCCCAGCTCACAATGCACCCGACCTCTATGGCCCCTCCTATGAGTGGTGAGCCCATTGGAGGGATGACCCACGTTGCCTCTTCGGGCTGTGCCCGGCCGGGCCCCATGGGAACAGGCCCGACCACCAGGCGCACGCCATCGTGCCCCAACTCCGGGCCTGGCTCCAGAGCGGGGCCCCGGTGACCCACGTCCGGGCGAGGGAAATCTGGGGTCATTTCGTTGTAATTCCATAGAAGTCTTTGAGCTGCTCTTTGTCTGATCACTCACCTAGGACCTGTTTGTCTTGGGAGACCCTACCAGGGGGCATGAAAACCCCCAGACAACATAGCTCCTAGGATCATTGGGACACGCAAACTCCTCTACCACGGTAAGGTAGCAGCTCAGAGAGGAGATATATATATATATATATATATATATATATATATATATATATATCCATCCATCCATCCATCCATCCATCCATCTTCTTCCGCTTATCCGAGGTCGGGTCGCGGGGGCAGCAGCCTAAGCAGGGAAGTCCAGACGCTCCTCTCCCCAGCCACTTCGTCCAGCTCTTCCCGGGGAATCCCGAGGCGTTCCCAGGCCAGCGAGGGGACATAGTCTTCCCAAAGTTTCCTGGGTCTTCCCCGTGGCCTCCTACCGGTCGGACATGGCCGAAACACCTCCCTAGGGAGGCGTTCGGGTGGCATCCTGACCAGATGCCTGAACCATCTCATCTGCCTCCTCTCGATGTGGAGGAGCAGCGGCTTTACTTTGAGCTCCTCCCGGATGGCAGAGCTTCTCACCCTATCTCTAAGGGAGAGCCCCGCCACCCGGCGGAGGAAACTCCTTTCGGCCACTTGTACCCGTGATCTTGTCCTTTCGGTCATAACCCAAAGCTCATGACCATAGGTGAGGATGGGAACGTAGATCGACGGTAAATAGAGAGCTTTGCCTTCCGGCTCAGCTCCTTCTTCACCACAATGGAATGATACAGCGTAGACATTACTGAAGACGCCGTACCGATCCACCTGTCGATCTCAAGATCAACTCTTCCCTCACTCGTGAACAAGACTCAGAGGTACTTAAACTCCTCCACTTGGGGCAGGGTCTCCCCCCCAACCCGACGATGGCACTCCACCCTTTTCCGGGCGAGAACCATGGACTCGGACTTGGAGGTGCAGATTCTCATCACACTCGGCTGCGAACCGATCTAGTGAGAGCTGAAGATCCTGGCCAGATGAAGCCATCAGAACCACATCATCTGCAAAAAGCAGAGACTTAATTCTGCAGCCACCAAACCGGATCCCCTCAACGCCTTGACTGCGCCTAGAAATTCTGTCCATAAAAGTTATGAACAGAATCAGTGGCGGAGTCCAACCCTTACTGGAAACGGGTCCGACTTACTGCTGGAAATACGGACCAAGCTCTGACACTGATCGTACAGGGAGCGGACTGCCACAATCAGACAGTCCGATACCCCATACTCTCTGAGCACTCCCCACAGGACTTCCCGAGGGACACGGTCGAATGCTTTCTCCAAGTCCACAAAGCACATGTAGACTGGTTGGGCAAACTCCCATCCACCCTCAAGGACCCTGCCGAGAGTATAGAGCTGGTCCACAGTTCCACGACCAGGACGAAAACTACACTGTTCCTCCTGAATCCGAGGTTCGACTATCCGGCGTAGCCTCCTCTCCAGTACACCTTAAGGAACTCCGAGCGGACCTCATCTACCCCCGGGGCCTTGCTGCCGAGGAGCTTTTTAACTACCTCAGCAACCTCAGCCCCAGAAATAAGAGAGCCCACCACATATTCCCCAGGCATCGCTTCCTCATAGGAAGACGTGTTGGTGAGATTGAGGAGGTCTTCAAAGTATTCCCTTCACCGATCCACAACGTCCGCAGTCGAAGTCAGCAGAACACCATCCGCACCATACACGGTGTGGACAGTGCACTTCTTCCCTTTCCTGAGGTGGCGGATGGTGGTCCAGAATCGCTTCGAAGACGTCCAGAAGTCGTTTTCCATGGCTTCCCCGAAGTCCTACCATGTCCGAGTTTTTGCCTCTGCAACCACTGAAGCCGCACACCGTGTATATACATATACAGTATATATGTGTATATATATATATATATATATATATATATATATATATATACATATATATATATATATACACATATATTTATATATATATATATATATATATATATATATACATATATAGACACATATATAGACACATATATATACATATATATGCATACATACATATACATATATACATATACACACACATATATACATACATATGCATACATACATATACATATATACATATACACACACATATATACATACATATACACATATATATAAATATACATATACTCACACACACATATATACATATACATATATACACACATATATATATACATATACATATATACATATACACACACATATATACATATACACACACACACACACACACATATACATATATATATACACACACACACATATATACATATATATATACACACATTTACATATACATATACACACACATATACATATATACACACACACACATATACATACATACATGCATATACACGCACATATATATATATATACACGCACATATACATATACATATATATATATATATATATATACATATACATATACATATACATATACATATATATATATATATATATATATATATATATATATATATATATATATATATATATATATATATATATATATATATATATATAAAACTCGGCTATTTGCCGAAACACAGATCATGGCACCCACACACCACCGCTCTCATGTATGCTCTATTGCAGCAGCCGTGCAGAAACTATGTCCACGGGGTCCCGATTTTGTTAATTTTTATTAGTACGCTCTCAATTATTCAAAGTAATATAATATAAATATACACTTTTTTAATCAATTGTCCAATCTGTACTTAAAAATGTTTTTTTGGACTTAACAAAAATGTTGTAAGGGAGGTGTTAACTTGGAAAAATGTACTCTAAATTTAAACATTCTAGAGAACAACCCACTGAGGAGATTGTAAGGATATAGAAAAGGACTTTATGGAGTTACAGACCGTCAAGGCTTGCAGTGCCTCCCATTCCTGCGGTGAATGGATCTTGTGTACCAACAGTCGTACAGATATTTGGGGTCTGGAAACATAATGGCACACACACAGACACAAAGACACGCACACACAAAAAAAACGATTACAGTAATCACACAACGCAGATGTGATAATTATCCATCTGCCCACCACCACCACCACCACAATGAGCTAAGTAAGTAGATCATGTTGTACTGGCACAATTTGTTATTGTGAGAAAAATTTGTTGTGATTGAATCAACATAATTATATACCCCTCAAGCTCCTTGTTGATTTGGTCACAGAATGCCATAACATACTCCCACTCTTCTTGTCGGTTGGAAGGAGCGGTGGCTTTGTCTGGAAGGGGATCAGGGGGAGAAAAGTATGATGGAAGGAAGTTCTCTATATCATTGCCAATGTTAACCCAGCATATTTCTAACAGTGTCAGTATCAACTGGGGATAGCTTAAAGGGGACATGCACTTTAGTGGGGAATTTTGCCTACAATCCTTTTGTAAGAGAAGAACACCTGTTTTTCTTTTATATGCAATCTAATTTATAAAATTCGGCAAGTACGATGTGGCTAACAATGCAGCTAATGAGAGTACTCTTTTGTGCCCATAATGCCCTCTAAAAACCGCCAACAATACAAATTGTGACCTCAATACAAAGTATTAGTGATATTGTTATCCTAAGCGGTAATGTTCAGGAACGATTATTGATGGGACAAAATTTGTAGAGGCTTTGAGGCATGTGTCGAGTAATGGAGGGGGCATTTTTTCTGATTTTTCCGGGAGATTCGACAACATATTTAAATTGCACAAGCGCCATTGAAAACGTGAGCTTTTGAGAGTTGTGGAAAGTTCCGAATCTGGATAGGGAATAAAAATAGTTTTTAAAATGCTAATAGAATCAAAGAATAACGGTGCATGGTAGTAAATATGACAAAAAACTTAAACCAAGCAGTTTGCCACTTTTTAGAAATATTATATAGCTAAGGTTACCATCAACCTTACAGATACACTCTGGTAGCGTCTGGACACTTGCCTTTTACTCCACATGACGTGGGTTCAATTCTCGGCAACGGCAGTTTCTGAATGCAGTATTTGTTCGTTTTTAACTGGCCACCAAAAATCCATAGCTGGATGATGGAGAGGTTTTGTCAAAAAAAAAAAAAGAAATGTTTTAAACTAAAACAAAACAAAATATTAACAAAATCTCCTCTGTTGCTAGTACATCATTGTCCACGTTACATTAAATTGTCATCTTCCTCTTTACGTCATTTTCTCAAGGTGACAGAAAAACATACAACCTGCCATAACATACGATACTACCACGTCGACAAATTACAAACACACAATACATATCAAATACATACAACATTTTATTACACACGTGTTAATTTAAGTTGCAAAATCATTCGCTCAAACATTTGTTGTGATTCATTATCATTTTCAAGAGCCATAACAGATGAAACAATTCATTGCATCACACAATATTTGGCGAAGATACATCAGTCCATTTCTACCCTCATCAAGTATCATCCCTGCAGGATGAGACTTGTATCTACACCTAACCTATAATGATACCAAGTACCGGAGCCTATCTAGTCGATACTCCTATGATTAAGTCGATATTTTTGGCATCGCAACATCTTCTTTCGTTGTTTTTAAATGTATATTATGTTTATAAACTCTGGAGATATGCCCCTGGACACATGATGACTTTGAATATGACCAATGTATGAGCCTGTAACGACTTGATACCCAAATTTGTCGTATGATTCAAAACTAATGTAAAGTATCCAAACAACAGAAAAATAAGTGATTATTACATTTTAACAGAAGTGCAGATAGAACATGTTAAAAGAGAACGTAAGCAGATATTAAAAGTAAATGAAGAAGTAGATAAATACTTCATTTTCTAACACTTGTCCTTTATAATGTTGACAAAATAGTAGAATGATAATTGACACTGTCATAATGGGGGGGGTCGCAGCTTGCTGCGAGGATTGTTCTCCCAGGATGCAATCGGACTAGACCAGCCATGGCTTGAAGGCAGGAACATATTGAATTTCTACTCAAAAAAGGATACAAACAAAAGGCGCTCACAGCAGAGGCAAAAAAATTTACGCAAGAAACATCGAAGCTAAACACTTAACATGGACTATGGCATGGAAAAACATGAAACTGTGGCATGAAACCAATAACACTTTCGTGGACAAGGCATGAATCGAACAATGACGCCAGGCTGACTGACCGGCAAAGAAAAGCTTAAATACAGCCTCTGAATAGTGCTCGGGAAGCAGGTGACCGGGCAAGCACTAATCAGAGACAGGTGAACACACTTTGCAACCATGGCAACCAAAACAAACTCAGGTGTCACAAACAGGAACTAAAAGAAGTCCACAACTAACAAAAAATAACGAAACAAAACATGATTCGGACCACGGATCATGACAGACACAATATGTTACTGCATATGACAGCAGCTAAATTAGGAGCATTTGTTTGTTTACTTACTAATAAAAGACAAGTTGTCTTGTATGTTCACTATTTTATTTAGGCACAAACTTGCAATAAGAAACATACCGTATTTCCTTGAATTGCCGCAGGGCATATAGTATGCGCCTGCCTTGAATTACTGCCGGGTCAAACTCTCTTCGCAAAATTAGCGCATGCTCAGTATTACCACTTGGTCAAACTCGTGACGTCACGAGTGACACTTCCCCTGTCATCATTTTCAACATGGAGGAGGCTGATTTCAATACCGGTAATTTAAAATCACATAAAGGGAAGAAGATTAAGAGCTATTCAGTAGGATGTAAGGTCCAAGCTTACATCACACTCAAATTTTTACTGCATGCCTTTGATAAGTGCCGGAGTGAGAAGATTTTTTTAAATAATTAGCGCATGCTTGCTTTTACCGCATGCCTTTGGTAAGCGCAAGAGTGAGAAGAGGTTTTAAATTAATTAGCGCCCCAGCGGCAATTTAAGGAAATATGGTATGTTTAATGTTCCCTAATATTTTTTGTTAAAATAAAGCCAATAATGCAATTTGTTGTGGACCCATTTATTTAGAAAAGTACCGAAAAGTATCAAAATCATTTTGGTACTGGTACCAAAATATTGGTATGTGTATAACACTAGTCTGTTACTTCATTACATATCTACTTAGTGTGTAAATAAAACGCTGATGGAGGTTTTTAGATGTTTTCAGTGCATTTTATAGGCGCAAAAAAAGACACACACTTTTAGCTGACTTTTGCTAGCGTTTATTTACATCAGTGGTTTTCAAATGGGGGTACGCGTACCCCTGGGGGTACTTGAAGGTATGCCAAGGGGTATGTGAGATTTTTCAAAAATATTCTAAAAATAGCAACAATTCAAAACTCCTTTATAAATATATTTATTGAATAATACTTCAACAAAATATGAATGTAAGTTCATAAACTGTGAAAAGAAATGCAACAATGCAATATTCAGTGTTGACAGCTAGATTTTTTGTGGACATGTTCCATAAATATTGATGTTAAAGATTTCTTTCTTTGTGAAGAAATGTTTAGAATTAAGTTCATGAATCCAGATGGATCTCTATTACAATCCCCAAAGAGGGCACTTTAAAGGCCTACTGAAACCCAATACTACCCACCCCGCAGTCTGATAGTTTATATTTCAATGATGAAATATTAACATTGCAACACATGCCAATACGGCCTTTTTAGTTTACTAAATTGCAATTTTAAATTTCCCGGGAGTTTCGTCTTGAAAATGTTGTGTAATGATGATGTGTACGCACGACATCACGGGTTTTTAGGAAGCTAAAAGTCGTCTGCTTTAAAGGCATAATTACACAGTATTTTGGAGATCTGTGTTGCTGAATCTTTTGCAATTTGTTCAATTAATATTGGAGAAGTCAAAGTAGAAAGACGTAGGTGGGAAGCTTTAGCCTTTAGCCACACAAACACACAGTGATTCCTTTTTTAAAATTCCTGGAGGTGAAACTTTACTATGGATCAGAGCGCGGTCAGGCGAACATGGATCCAGACTACATGTCAACCAGCAGGTTTCGGTGAGAAAATTGTGGTTAAAAAGTCGCTTCTTACCGGAGAAAAGCTGAGCTTGTGCCGTCCATAGCTGCTGTCGACTCCCCTGAGACATTGGCGTCAAGACACCCGTGGACACACCCCTCTGACTATCAGGTACTGTTAAACTCACTAAAACACTAGCAACACAGTAGAAAGATAAGGGATTTCCCAGAATTATCCTAGTAAATGTGTCTAAAAACATCGGAATCCGTCCCAATGCAATCGCGTTTTTTTTTTACTTGTTTTTCTTTTTTTTTTCTAGTCCGCCGCTATCAATATCCTGTAAAAACAAATCTTTTATCCTCGCTCAAATTAATGGGGTAATTTTCGTTTTCTCGGTCCGAATAGCACTTTTTTTGGAGGCTCCCATTAAAATCAATGTGAATATGTGACGTCATTGTCTGCAACTTCCTGTAGAGGCAGGGCTCTTCTCTTAACACCGAAAGTTGCGAACTTTAACGTGGATGTTCTCTACTAAATCCTTTCAACAAAAATATGGCAATATCGTGAAACGATCAAGTATGACACATAGATTGGACCTGCTATCCCTGTTTAAATAAGAAAATCTCATTTCAGTAGGCCTTTAAGTTGATGATTACTTCTATGTGTAGAAATCTTTATTTATAATTGAATCACTTGTTTATTTTTCATGAAGTTTTTAGTTATTTTTATATATTTTTTTCTAAGTAGTTCAAGAAAGACCACTACAAATGACCAATATTTTGCACTGTTATACAATTTAATAAGTCACAAACTGATGACATCATGCTGTATTTTACTTAGTTATCTTTTTTTTTCAAACAAAAATGATTTGTTCTGATTAGGGGGTACTTGAATTAAAAAAATGTTAACGGGGGGTACATCAGTGAAAAAAGGTTGAGAACCACTGATTTACATGTTAGAATGCATTTTAAAAAAACAAAAAAAAACGTGTGCTTGTCTCACACAAGGATTGTGAATAATAAGCACAATTTCCCCAAAAAGTGCAGTTCCCCTGTAAAGCATGTAGTTTAAATATTGTATCGTGCATTTCATGTGTTCTTAATTTAAACCAGACAGAGTGATCCACCTTCCAGTTAGATGTCAACAGGAGTGTACACAAACAAGGCCAGCCTGTTGTCTGCACGCTACTGGAGTTTAGAATGAATACACGTAACGTATTGTTGTAAACTGGCAGAATAAAGTAGTCAGAAACAAAACGTAGCCGAATTAAAAATATATATGTTTTTAGCTGCTAATTATGACACAACCAATGCTGCTTTGCCAACAGCTGTGATGAAACATAACTTCTTCAATGTCAACACAAACCAGTATTTAGCAAGTAATACCTTGAAAATATGTAGTTCAATCAAACTTTGGTCGCGGGCAGCGATGCTGCTATGACACAGACGCAAAAATGTACTTTAAATATATTTTGAAGGGAGAAAAGTGACTTTTAAGGTTCACTTACTTAGCCAAGACTCCAGTGACTCGCCAGCAGCCGCCATGTTGGCTCTCTCAAGCAAAACAACGCCGGGTTGGCTGATGCGTTCAAATGCCTCGGGACAAAATAGGCGTCAATAATTACCTGTAACTTGCTGAGTCGCTTCCCATGTGAGCAGATATTATTAGGTTTTTTTTCTACAGTTCGTCTTTCTATTTTTTAATTCACACGAATTAAGTGTGTGCTCTTCTGCCTATGTGAGACAAAAACTGTGTTTATCCAACATGTTCTCACCCAGACAACGTAACATACAACACAGATAGCGAACCTGGAACGTCACTTCTGACGTGAGGCTTGCGCCTTCCTTTTTTCAGTAACAGCAGTGGTTCTCAAATCGGGGTACGCGTACCCTTGGGGGTACTTGAAAGTATGCCAAGAGGTACGTGAGATTTGTAAAAAATATAAAAAATAGCAACAATTCAAAAATCCTTTATAAATATATTTATTAAATAATACGTCAACAAAATATGAATGTAAGTTCATAAACTGTGAAAAAAAATGCAACAATGCCATATTCAGTGTTGACAGCTAGATTTTTGGTGGACATGTTCCATAAATATTGATGTTAAAGATTTCTTTTTTTGTGAAGAAATGTTTAGAATGAAGTTAATGAATCCAGATGGATCTCTATTACAATCCCCAAAGAGGGCACGTTAAGTTGATTACTTCTATGTGTAGAAATCTTTATAAGTGAATCACTTTCAACAAGTTTTTACTTATTTTTAATTTTTTTTCCAAATAGTTAAAAAATACCACTACAAATCAGCAATATTGCACCGTTATACAATTTAATAAATCAGAAACTGATGACATAGTGCTGTATTTCACTTCTTTATCTCCTTTTTTCAACCAAAAATGCTCTGATTAGGGGGTACTTGAATTTAAAAAAATTTCACAGGGGGTACATCACTGAAAAAAGGTTGAGAACCACTGGGTTACAGTCTATGGCGGGGTCCCCAAACTACGGATCCGGCCCGGCCCGCCGGAAGTTCCAAGTTAAAAAATAAATAAATAATAATATATACGCGACCCCCAAAAAAGGGACAAGCGGTAGGAAATGGATGGATATATCAATATTTTTTAAATTATTATTTAAAAAAAAAGTTATTTCTAATCCATTTTCTACCGCTTGTTGCTCTTGGTGTCTACTATCCGCTCAGGCAAATCACATTGTCTAAAAATGCATTTTCCCAACAATAACGTGACATCATCAGCGGCAAGTGTGCGTTCTTTCAGTCAATATATATATATATATATATATATATATATATATATATATATATATATATATATATATACAAACCCCGTTTCCATATTCTTCTTTCTTTCTTTTCAGAGTTTATTTCGAACAGGAGCACATTTACAACACAATACATCACACAGTTTCATATCACCTTACATCGCAGCATGTCCGAAAAGGAGTACAAAGCTTATTTAATCCTACCCCTTTCCCACGTCAGAGCGTCCACAAATATATACATTCATCTACAGACTCTCCTTACAGCAAAACAGAAAAATGACATCCGTGAATGAGTAATACAACAGATCTGTAACATGTAATTAATTAATTCAGTCATTACCAACAGACAGAGATGAAGAATGTCTTATTTTCAATAAGGTTGAAAGTGTTTCTCACAATTGTTCTTCTTTGTACTTTGTAAGCACTATTAATTTGAACAGCCTCTTAAACTGGATCATATCAGTACAATGTTTAATTTCTTTACTTAATCCATTCCATAAATTAATTCCTTTTTTTTTCTTTTTTTTTTAATTGACATCCAGCATCAGACATTTCCATCCATTAAATCATATTCACACACATCACATAGCCGTTGTCTGCCCTAAATGTCAAAAGTATTTTTGTTTACCACCCACCCCCCCCAAAAAAAGAAAATAAACAGAGATAACAAAAACAAGGTAGTATCTACACATACATCAATTAAATCAGCAAAAAATACATAATACATAGATAATAATAATGAACAGAAATAAGATAAAATAAATATATACAGATACTTATATGTATATAAACACACATATATATATATATATACATATATATATATATATATATATTTTTTTTTTTTTCCAAGATGGCGCTGCTGTAGTGGCTGCTGTAGGCAGGAGCTCTGTGCTCTTGCATCATCCTTTTGTGTTTCCCTCTTGTTTTCATGTTATATTATATTTTTTTGCATTTTGGTCCAGGACCCTTTGGGACTGTGTGACAAGGGGTGGCACTTTCGTGACCTCTGTGGTGCTTTTTTTGTGGACTTCTGGATCCGCCTCCCGGGAGCTTTTTGGCCATGGAGACCAGCTGCTGGGTCTCTGCTACACCGGAGTCGGTTTGGAGGGACTGGAGGAGATGCGGATGAGGGGGACAGGGCTGCGGAGCTAGCACTGAGCGCTGGGACGGAGAGGCTTCGCTGTGTCTTGACTGGGTGAGCAGGTGTCGGACACCTCAGTCACCTTGGACGTATCCTCGCTCATCCATGCGGACTGGACACTGGCCGAGAGTGGAGTCGGCTGTCTTGGTTGCTTTGTTGGGTCTGCTCCTGTCTCTGGCCATGCTCCCTCCACCCCAGCGGACGATGGCGTGGAACACCGCAGAGGCCACCACAGTGGATATGTTTCTTTTACTTTTTATTCATAGCTGTATGTAGAAGTGTCTGGTTGTATCTGCTGCTTTAATGTCTTTAATGTCCTCTGTGTTCTTTGATATTTGATGTTTCCCTCTTACACACATGTGGCTATGAGTTGTTTTTTTCCCTTGGCCTCAGTCTGCACCCCCTCTCCGGGGCCCAGGCTAAGACCGATTTTTTTATTTTATTTTAATCTTCTATTCTTTTCTCCCATCCCCCCCCCCCCCACCCCCCCCCCCCCCCCCCCCCCCCCCCGCTTACCTGTATGTCATCTTTTTTGTAAGGGGCGCTGGAAGCCGGCAGACCCGTCAGCAATCCTGTTCTGTCTCCCTGTAATGTTTGTCTGATCTTGAATGGGATTGTGCTGAAAATTGTAATTTTCCTGAAGGAACTCTCCTGACGGAATAAATAAAGTACTATCTAATCTAATCTAATCTAACATATAGGGAGTAATCTTTTTTTTTTTTTTTTTTTTTCAAACAGTACACTATATCCAGAGATTTAAGTCAGGCTTATGGGGCGTGACATAATTGACCCAGTTTTCCCGGTATGAGGCAAATTTCTCCAATTTGTAGTTAATAAAGGCAGTTATCTTCTCCATTTTATATATGTCTTTTGTGGTTTCCATCCATTGCTTCAAAGTTGGGCTCTCCTGGGATATCCATTTCCTCGTGATGGTCTTTTTACAAGCCATCAGTAGGACATTCATTAAGTATTTATCTTTCTTCAGCCAATCTTGAGGCGCAAATCCAAAAAACAAAGTTTTACTTTCAAGGGGTATTTCTCGTTTAAAAATATCCTGTAAAGCTTGGTGTATCTCTTTCCAATAGTCCTTTATGGTAGAGCAGTCCCAGAAAACATGGTAGTGGTTTGCGTTTGAATTCCCACAATCTCCAGCAGGCAGGGGAGTTATCATAGTGAGACTTCTGAGAAGGTGTAATGAAAAATCTGATCAAACTTTTCCAGCCAAACTCCCTCCACTTGGGTGAGCTGGTACAAGTCCATTGATATTTCCATATTATTGTCCATTCTTCCTCCGATATAGTTATCCTTCCTTCCTTCTCCCATTTGTTTTAATATATGAGGTTGAGTATAATTTCATATTCAACAAACACTTATACAAGCATGAAACAGTTTTATCAATAATTTCTGAATTGTAAGCTTTTGTAAACAATTCAATCAAACATATATTCGTCTTTGTAACGCTTTTCACCTTCGTATTAACAAAATGTCACAACTGCAGATATCGATGAAAATCTTGGTTTTCTAATATATATGTCCTTTTCATAGTTTCAAAACTAAGCATTTTTTTATTTTCCATTACACTACATGAAGCTGTTATACCCTTACATATCCAGTCCTTAAATCTTGAGTCTAATTTATTAGGTGCAAACTCTGTATCATAGGCACACCACTTAAGAACTGCAATATCGCTCTTGAGTTTGTGTTCCTTTATGATCTTTTTCCACACTTCAAGGGTCCATTTCACCCATGGATTATCAATGTTATTTATGTGGTCTTGTAAATTGCTATCTGCCAGGATTGCTTGTATGGGGATGGAGGCCATTTCTTCTTCAATAATTTTCCATTGAGCAACATATGACGGGTTGCACCAGCATATCACTGCTCTCATCTGGGCTGCAAAATAATAACATCGGAGGCAAGGTAAACCACATCCTCCTTTTTGTTTGACCAATTGTAAAGTTTTGAGACGAACTCTTGGCCTTTTACTTTGCCATATAAACCTTGATAGCATTTTGTCCCATTCATTAAATTGGTTTTGGTTAATCTCTATTGGAAGGGTTTAGAACAGGTATAGCAGTCTCGGCAGTACATTCATTTTAATGGAATCAATTCTAGAACTAAGGCTAAAAAAAGGAATTAAGTTCCATCTTGGCATTTTTTTATGTATGGGTAGATAATTGTTTTCTGATAATTTTGTTGGATCTTTTGACAAATTAATGCCAAGATATTTAAAAGACTCTGTTTGCCATTTCAGAGGGTAACTACTTCTGATTTCCCCTGGTGGGTTATAATTATATGAGAGTAAATGGGTTTTGCCTATATTAATTTTATATCCTGATAATTGACCATACATTTCAAGTGATTGCATTAACATAGGGAGCGAGTATGTTGGGTGTCCAAGAAAGACCAAAATGTCGTCCGCATAATTTAATTCCACATACTGATATGCTAAAGGTTTTAAGTGTTGTACCTGCATACAAATGTTTTAAATGAGATTTTCCTCTAAGGTTATATTTCTCCTCTTTAGTTGAGAAGAGGGGCTTCACGGTGGAAGAGGGGTTAGTGCGTCTGCCTCACAATACGAAGTTCCTTCAGTCCTGGGTTCAAATCCAGGCTCGGGATCTTTCTGTGTGGAGTTTGCATGTTCTCCCCGTGAATGCGTGGGTTCCCTCCGGGTACTCCGGCTTCCTCCCACCTCCAAAGACATGCACCTGGGGATAGGTTGATTGGCAACACTAAATCGGCTCTAGTGTGTGAATGTGAGTGTGAATGTTGTCTGTCTATCTGTGTTGGCCCTGCGATGAGGTGGCGGCTTGTCCAGGGTGTACCCTGCCTTCCGCCCGATTGTAGCTGAGATAGGCGCCAGTGCCCCCCGCGACCCCGAAAGGGAACAAGCGGTAGAAAATGGATGGATGGATGGATAGTTGAGAAGAATTGTCGTACATTCTTTGGTAGCAGGTTATAATTTGCTTTGTACATCATTTTAGCTGTTTGCAATTTTATCAAATCATCGAGCTTTAATATTTTCGACTCAATAAATAAAGGGTTTGTATGTTCTCTGTATCCAACATTATGTATTATTCTAATTGATTTTTTTTGTAACACAGTTAACGAATGTAGCGCACATTTGTAGTTGTTTCCCCATATTTCTGCACAATAACTCAGATATGGTAACACTAGCGAGCAGTAGAGAATATAAAGTGATTTTTGGTTCAGGACGTATTTTGCTTTATTCATTATTGAAATGTTTTTTGCCAACTTATGTTGTATGTTTTGTATACGAGATTTCCAGTTCATTTTATCATCTATTAATACTCCCAAAAATCTGGTTTCTTTTACCATTTCAATATCTACTCCGTCTATTTGTATTCGTGTCCGATGCTCTTTTCTACGGTTACCAAATAGCATTATTTTAGTTTTACTGAGATTAAAAGATAGTCTGTTTTTATCAAACCATTTTTTTATTTGTTCATTTCTTTTGTTATTATTTGTATTATCTTCTGTGTGTTCTCTCCTGAACAGAAAGCAGTTGTGTCATCCGCAAATAAAACTGACTTCAAGTCCTTTGTAACTTTACAAATGTCATTTATATAAAGATTGAACATGAGTTGGGAAATTGTGTTAGATGTAAATATAAACGGAATACAATTATTTGCAAATCATTTTCAACCCATATTCAGTTGAATATGCTACAAAGACAACATATTTGATGTTCAAACTGATAAACTTTTTTTTGTTGCAAATAATCATTAACTTTGGAATTTGATGCCAGCAACACGTGACAAAGAAGTTGGGAATGGTGGCAAAAAAAACTGATAAAGTTGAGGAATGCTCATCAAACACTTATTTGGAACATCCCACAGGTGTGCAGGCTAATTGGGAACAGGTGCATACAAAAACAGCTTCCCAAATAATGCTCAGTCTTTCACAAGAAATGATGGGACGAGGTACACCTCTTTGTCCACAACTGCGTGAGCAAATAGTCAAACAGTTTAAGAACAACGTTTCTCAAAGTGCAATTGCAAGAAATTTAGGAATTTCAACATCTATGGTCCATAATATCATCAAAAGGTTCAGAGAATCTGAACAAATCACTCCACGTAAGCGGCATGGCCGGAAACCAACATTGAATGACTGTGACCTTTGATCCCTCAGACGCCACCGTATCAAAAACCGACATCAATCTCTAAAGGATATCACCACATGGGCTCAGGAACACTTCAGAAAACCACTGTCACTAAATAAAGTTTGTCGCTACATCTGTAAGTGCAAGTTGAAGCTCTACTATGCGAAGCAAAAGCCATTTATCGACAACATCCAGAAAAGCAGCCGTCTTTTCTGGGCACAAGATCATCTAGATGGACTGATGCGAAGTGGAAAAGTGTTCTGTGGTCTGACGAGTCCACATTTCTAATGGTTTTTGGAAATATTCAACATCGTGTCATCCGGACCAAAGGGAAAGCGAACCATCCAGACTGTTATCGACACTAAGTTCAAAAGCCAGCATCTGTGATGGTATGGGAGTGCATTAGTGCCCAAGGCATGGGTAACTTACACATCTGTGAAGGCACCATTAATGCTGAAAGGTACATACAGGTTTTGTAACAACATATTCTGCTATTTAAGCGCCGTCTTTTTCATGGACGCCCCTACTTATTTCAGCAAGACAACGCCAAGCCAGATTCAGCACGTGTTGCAACCGTGTGGCTCTGTAAAAAAAAGAGTGTGGGTACTTTCCTGGCCTGCCTGCAGTCCAGACCTGTCTCCCATTGAAAATGTGTGGCGCATTATGAAGCGAAAAATACGACAGCGGAGACCCCGGACTGTCGATCGACTGAAGCTCTACATAAAACAAGAATGGGAAAGAATTCCACTTTCAAAGCTTCAACAATTAGTTTCCTCAGTTCCCAAACGTTTATTGGGTGTTGTTAAAAGAAAAGATGATGTAACACAGTGGTGAATATGCCCTTTCCCAACTACTTTGGCACGTGTTGCAGCCAATAAATTCCAAGTTAATTATTGTTTGCAAAAAAATATCTTGTCTTTGTAGTGCATTCAATTGAATATGGGTTGAAAAGGATGTGCAAATCATTGTATTCCGTGTATATTTACATCCAACACAATTTCCCAACTCATGGAAACGGGGTTTATATATATATATATATATATATATATATATATATATATATATATATATATATATATAGTACTTTTTGGTACTTTTTTAAATAGAGGGCACCACAAAAAATTGCACTATTAGGTTTATTTTGATAAAAAAAACTGACACTACATTAAAGATATGTTTCTCTTTGCAAGTTTGTCCTTAAATAAAATAGTGAACTTACAAGACAACTTGTCTTTTATTAGTAAGTAAGCCAAGAAAGGCTCCTAATTTAGCTGCTGACGTATGCAGTAACATATTGTGTCATTTGGTACTTTTCAGAGGCGGTGTAGTACCAAATATAATTCATTAGTATCGTGGTACTATACTGATTCCGGTACTATCCTAATACCGTGCAGCCCTAATTATATATATATACATATATACACACACACATACATACATATATATATATATATATATATATATATATATATATATATATATATATATATATATGGTGGAAGATGGGTAGCCCGTCTGCTTCACAATATTAATGTCCTGAGTAGTCCTGGGTTCTCCAAACTCCACTCTTTCTGTGTGGAGTTTGAATGTCCTCCCAGTGACTGCGTGGGTTCCCTCCAGGTACTCCTGCCTCCTCCCACTTCCAAAGACATGCACCTGGGGATAGGTTGATTGGCAACACTAAATTGGCCCTTGTGTGTGAATGTGAGTGTGAATGTTTTCTGTCTATCTGTGTTGGCCCTGCGATGAGGTGGAGACGTGTCCAGGGTGTACGCCGCCTTCCGCTCGATTGTATCTGAGATAGGCACCAGCGCCCCCCTCGAACCCAAAGGGCCCCCGAGTCAAAAAGTTTGGGGACCCTTGGTCTATGGATTCAGCCATGATAATAAATACTTTTTAATATAAGATCAACCTTATATGTTTTGTCTATATTAATGTAAATAATGAATATTAATCATTAATATAAACAAGCCTCTTTTTAAAATGTGTTAAAATGATTAATAATAGGTATTCATTAAATTATTACTCTTAATCAAGATAATAGTTATTATTTCATGCATCTCTTCAATATCCAAAAATGTTTTGCTTAGGGCCCCAGTTTAGCCTGGGGCAGCCCTGGTTATGTAAAATGTAAATGTTGTCAAGTCATAATAATAAAACGCAAAATATCTCATCTCACCTTTCTTTTTGTGAAAGGATGTTCTCATGTTGATGAAAGTCGCAGCCTGTCGTCATTAAATTTTGTACTCACAGTCGTGCTGACAGCCTGCAGAAGACTGACACAATTAGGCGCGTTTTTTTTGCCTCAAGCAGGTGTGTTATTGAAACATTACAACTAAATGGGCATCTAAATGATAAACTAAAAACTAGCTTTTGTTATGTGTGGCGAGGGGGGGAGGGTGTCAGTTCAATAGGTTTATTGAAACGGATGATGTACTGGGGTGTGTATGCTACTAAGAGTGTGTGTTGCGAGAGGATGTGAAGAATTAACAATGTAAATGTTACCAGAGGGTGTTGTACGTGCATTTTGGATGAATCGTTCAGCAGTCCAGAGGGGCTAGGCAAGAAGGAAGTCCGTGGGCAAGCGAGAGGTCGGGGGCTGGAGAGAGGCCTCGAGCTCGGTGTCCGAGTGGGGGTCGAGGATCGAGGGAAGCAGCACAGAGTCCGGTGGGAATTCCACAGCTCGATCGGTGGAGACGGAGGGAACACTGCGGGGAACACAGAAGATATATGACACGGGCAGAGGAAAAAGCACAGAGAGCAGGTACGAGGAGGGAAGCCAGAGACGGGATGCTTACTACTAGGAGTGAACTGCATTCCGGCACTGGATCTTCGGGTCCGCTGGTCTTTATGCCGTCTGCCCTCATTATAACCAGGTGCGCTGATTGCTGATTAGCAATTGACAGGCGCTTAGTGGCAACGCAAGGAAGAGCGAGCAGGGGCGTGTCCCGGGGCGATCCTAGCGGAACTGCAGGCGGTGCTTGTTGCAGATGGCATGAGGGATTGCGCATGCGCCGTGACAACTTTTTTTCTATTTACTAAAAAATGATTGCTACTTTACCATACCTCATGTATTTTCACATAATCCACAAGGGCCCTCATGTAACAAGCTTACTCACGTACGCAGAACTACTTGGCGTACGCCCTCTTTCACGGCAGAATTAAGACTTGACACAGAACTTATTTAACTGAATTTTTTGCGTTTGAATTTGTGAAATTAATTTTTTTAGATCAAATTATGCTGAGTATCTTATTAAAAACAAATGTTGGCTAAATATGTGTGTTCAAAAATTCAGTGTATAAGAATTCAGTCTAAAAAAATGTTTACACTGAATTTTTATACATTGATTTTTTTTACACTTAATTTTCAAAGACTGAATTTTTCAACTCTAAATTTAAAAATGCTGAATTTTTATACAGATAATTTTAAAACACAGAATTTTTAAAATACAGATTTTTATATACCACATTTTAAAACGCAGGATGTGTTTAACACAGAATTTTTATACACTGAATTTAAAAAACTGAATTTTTAAACACTGAAGGTTTTTAACACTGAATTTTTATACACAGAATTTTTAAACACTGAATTTGTATACACTGAATTTTAAAACACAGATTTTTTACATACTACATTTTAAAACACTGAACTTTTATACACTGAATTTTAAAACACTGAATTTTCAAACACTGAATGTTTTTAACACTGAATTTTTAAATACTAAATTTTTTTTAACTCTACATTAAAAAACGCTGAATTTTTATACACTGAATTTTAAAACACAAAATCTTTAAACACACACATCTTTTAAATTAAATCGTCAGCATAATTTGATGTAAAAAAAAATTATTTCACAAAATTCAAAGGTAAATGATTCAATCACATGAATTCACAGTAGTGTGAAGTGAAGTGAATTATATTTATATAGCGCTTTTTCTCTAGTGACTCAAAGCGCTTTACATAGTGAAACCCAATATTTATGTTACATTTAAACCAGGTTGGGTGGCACTGGGGGCAGGTGGGTAAAGTGTCTTGCCCAAGGACACAACGGCAGTGACTAGGATGGCGGAAGCGGGGATCAAACCTGCAACCCTCAAGTTGCTGGCACGGCCGCTCTACCAACCGAGCTATACCGCCCCAAGTATATGCTTTCGTAATTAAGACACAGATTAACCGCCATGGTTTTGGCTCTGCGGTTTAAGCGAACACCTACAGACTGTGCAGAGCTTAAGCACTTTCAATATGATTTACGTATTTATAGGGGGTATGGCCTGGGCGTGCCAAGCAACGCCAGACCTGGGACCAATTTCAAGTCGATTGCGATGTTAAAGAGAAATGTGCTTGGTTTTGAGCGTGCAAACAATTTAATTGATCTGATTTTTTTACAAGCGTACCTAGTTTTCTGGAATTGAACGTCCGTCTAGTTTTTGTAGGATCGCTGCGCAACTCTAGTTACATGATGCCCCGAGTGCATAAGTTTCAAGAAAATACTTCCCCCTGCGTCCACATCTACAGCAGTACACTGTTTGCTAGGGGTTTAAAAAAAAATAAAATCGATTTTTGGGTGAATCGTGATTCTTATGTGTAACGATTCGTAACTGATAAAGAAATTAAAAAAATGTAAAAATGTTTTTTTTCCCCCAAATCTGTCCTGTCAAGCCACTTTAGTAAATATTTGGATATAATTTTAGCAAACACTACCAATTTTCTTGTAATATAAATGTATCAATTCATGGATGTCAAACTCGTTTTCATTAAGGGCCACAGCGCAGTTATGGCTGCCATCAAAGGGCCGCATGTAACAGTGAATAATGTTTGAAATTTGCCTCTGGATTTCATTATTAATGATATAAATTGTTTTAAGCAGACTTTATATTTTACAGTAATAACTTTATATTTACAAAATTTTACTGTAAAACTAAAAGTTAAAGTACCAAAGAAAATATAGAGTTT
This sequence comes from Nerophis ophidion, assembly GCF_033978795.1. NCBI lineage: Eukaryota > Metazoa > Chordata > Actinopteri > Syngnathiformes > Syngnathidae > Nerophis > Nerophis ophidion. Next base: position 73,618,673 of record NC_084611.1, read on the forward strand.
TTAATTTTTTTTTTTACAACATCTTACGGTAAACGGAAAAACAGTACCACTGTTTTTTTTTTTGGTGGGGGGGGGGTTAAGGAAAAAGCTGGCAGCTTACATGGAATAGAATGTAAATATATTCTACATTTAAGTGCAGTCAAGGAACATGCATTAGGGAGTCTGTTCTGAACTTCATCACGTCGCCTGCTTATTGACTCCAACCCAATATATTACACCGTCGACAAGCAAAATGAAGAAATACGCTTGCAAGTTCCAGAATGATTGGAAACAAGAATTTCAGTTTATCCAGGAGAGTTTGAAGGGGAAGAGGTATGTTGCCTGTAAATTTTGTAGAACAGACTTCTCCATTTAACACGGCGGCCGAACGGATATACTCAGCCATGAACGGTCACTGAAGCACAAAGCGTCCGCAGCACAGCATCGTTCACAACCCAGTATTATGGCCCACCTTGCGAAATGGAGACCCGATGGTGTATCTTATGCTGAGACAAAGATGGCTATGCTAATAGCTGGAAGCAACATCCCGTTCTCATTTCCGGATGTCTACAACATATCCGTGAAGGATATGTTCCCGGATCCGGAGATCGCTCGCCAATACGCAAATGGCAGAACAAAGGTTACTCAAATAGTGAAAGGTAAGTGTTGTTGTTGTTTTTTAGTAAACAGCAAGCACAGTACAGTTAGTAGAACAACTAACTTACTGTGTATTTGATGGGTGCCGTCGGAAATTCAACTATTTATTTTATTTATATATATAATAAAATAAATATATATAGTTAGAATTCACTGAAAGTCAAGTATTTCATGTATATATATACATATATATATATATATATATATATACAGGGACGGCGTGGCGCAGTGGGAGAGTGGCCGTGCGCAACCCGAGGGTCCCTGGTTCAAATCCCACCTAGTACCAACCTCGTCACGTCCGTTGTGTCCTGAGCAAGACACTTCACCCTTGCTCCTAATGGGTGCTGGTTGGCGCCTTGCATGGCAGCTCCCTCCATCAGTGTGTTAATGTGTGTGTGAATGGGTAAATGTGGAAGTAATGTCAAAGCGCTTTGAGTACCTTGAAGGTAGAAAAGCGCTATACAAGTACAACTCATTTATTTATTTATTCATATATATATATATATATATATATATATATATATATATATATATATATATATATACATATATATATATATATATATATATATATATATGAAATACTCGAGTTAGTGATTTATACTCCACACCTCTTAACCACGCCCCCCGCCCCAACCACGCCCCCAACCACGCCTCCGCTCCACCCCCGACCCCCACCCAGGAGCGTCGTCAGACAGATTTCACTAGGGCACGTGCCCCACTGTTGATCTGCAGTGCCCCAGTACAAATTTGACCAATAAAAAAAAACGCTTCAGAGTTTTAAGTCTACATAACATAGACAACAGCGCACATACTACTTAGTATGGTAATTGATTGCTACTGTATTCACTCCACGTATCAATGAGCACATGGCTACTTAATATGGTAATTTATTCACATGTGGATCTTCGGTTGAGAGAGAGAGAGAGAGAGAGAGAGAGAGAGAGAGAGAGGGAGAGAGAGAGAGAGAGAGGATTCGAATCACTGCGTGAGGTAGGTAACGTTAGCCAACAACAATTTGGTAATTACATTATTTTGATTTTGATTTGACTCAAACTGTAACTCCTAGATGGATTTAAGAAAGTTATTCGCCCCAGCAGAGAAGAAGCGAGGAATGAGAGATGTAAGTGAAGTCCTAGCTAGCTAGGCAACATCATTGTCTTAAGTTGATGCTAAGTTAGCTAACGTTATTCCTTGTATCAAGACAAACATATTCATTTGCTGTACGAGCTGTCGGGGGAATTTCCAATGAACATGAAACATAATGTTGGTTATTGTCTGCTGGTTCTGCATCAATGATGATTTGGAGTAAGCATTTGTGAGTTGAGTGCTTCTCAAATGGTTTATCTTCAGGAAGAAAAACATTTTTCCATATCAAGTCGTAAGCCAAATTTCTAAATCATTCAAGTTTATTTCACAGAAAAATAGCACAGCAGACTTGTCTTGTTAATCGGTGTGACTTTGACTAAAATAATTTTGTTTTGTCACGAGAAAAATGGCTACAGCTAAAGCATCTGGTTTTGTTTCCAGAAAAAATAATAACATTTCTGTATTTGTTTTCAGAAAGATGGCTGAAAATATCGGGGTTTATTGCCCCATTTAGATTTTTTAAAAATATATTTCCATGTCTGTCCTGAGTCCTCCTCCAACTTGTTAGTCGGTTTGCCTTTTGCTAAAATACTCACTAATAGTCACTAGAAAAATGGCTAAAAATATCTGGTTTTGTTGCCACAATTTGATTTTTTTCTCCCTAAACTTTTTTTTTTTCATGCACACATCTGACTGCAACTCACTGAAAATGACACACAATCCACTTTTATGTCACGACCCAGTAGTTGGGAACCACTGGTCAACTGTATAACAATTACTGTAATATTTCCATGTCTGTCCAGAGTGATTGACCACTTTGCAAAAATGAAAAGGAGACGTTACAGTTTAGTTCTCAGAAAATGATTCCCTGAACAGACACACAACAGTTGTTCATTTATTCTACTACTGTGGCTTTATTGTTTTGTGTTTATTTTTATAGTTTTGTGTATCTGAAATAGGATTAGCCACATTGCCATAAATGGAAATTAAATAATATAAAAGAACCCAGAGATGTAGGGGTGCTTTATTTTTTGTTTTACTTTTGTAAATGTTAAATTTGCAGATGATTACAGCAATATATATTTCAAAAAGATTCATTGCTCTTCCTATTTGCTTTTACCAGTAGCAGTTTAGAAGTCTGGAGTAAAAAAGTGCACAAGTAGGTCAAATGCATTAGTTAATTTCAGGTGGTTAATCAAAGATCCATACAACATCCTGATATGATTTCATAGTTTAAAGCACTATTTATGTATTTTTTATGATAAATAAGTGCTAAAAATGTTTTTGCTTGCGCGCTTTGCACGCTCACATGAATTATTTGGGCCCCAGGTGTGCCCCAGTACAGTATTAGGTCTAGTGACGCCCCTGCCCCCACCCCCCACCTCCTTAAATCGGAGGTCTCAAGGTTGGCAATTATGAAAACAGTACAAGTTCTTTTTTTATTCTGGCAATTTAGCTGCCAGTTTTTCTGCCATTAAAACAAATGTACTGTCTTTCCATTTACAATAATACATCGTTAAAAACAACAACTGTAGATTTTGCAGTCAAAAACTGGCAGCTCAGTCAACAGAATTTTAACGCAAACAGTAGTAGTTTTTTTTTAAATTTACAGTAATACACTGTAAAGAACAATGTAAAATGTACTGTTATTTTTGTTAATTTGATGGGTAGTTTGCGTTTATTTTCACCAAAAACATGTTTGGAAAGTATAATAATATACTGTAATATTTGTTGCAATAATGGATACTATTGAAGTTTAAAAAGGTATGCAATTTCAAGCAGTACAAATATTTTTTCTGTCAAAATGAACAAAAATCCATTACATTTAGTGAAAAAATATTTATTGACACATCATTTCCAGGTGTTTGCGGGCCAGATAAAATGATGTCGCAAGCCAGATCTGGCCCCCGGCCTTGAGTTTGTTACCTGTATATTAATTTGTTTATTAGGTTTGTGGAGGAATGTAGTTATTCCTAGAACTGGCACCTAATGTTATTAAAAAAGTATTGATTTTGAATCGTTGCCCCCAAGAATCAAATCGAATTGAATGGTTTGTTACCCAGAGATTCACATCTCTACTGTTTACAATTTGCATAAACCTCCACTTTACAGCGGGGGTTCGGACGCCCAAATAAGTCAAAAAAACGTTTGTTTTCAATGTTTTTTATTTATTTATTTTGCACATTAGCAAGTCCATTTGCAACAACAGATATCTCCATTCTCCTTGTTTAGAGTGAGTCAATGTTTTTTGTAAAGCTTTTCATAAGACATCCTGTTGATGTAGGTTGCAATTGAATCATTTTCCAATAACCGAAATGATAGTTTACATTTAAAAAATGCACGCCTATCACAAACACTTAGTTTTGATCATTTCGTACAAATTTTACAGCAAAAACAGACCCAAACAATGTTTCTTTGCAAAAAAAAAACAGACTAATCTTGCATGGTACCAGCATGGCCATGGAAACCACACCAAATACGCAATTATTTAATCAAAGTTACTCATTATTGATGCTTTAATTTAGTTACAATCACTGCAAAACAGACACAAAGCGAGCTAACATGAACACAGATTGTGGATGATGTCATCAAATTTCGATGCCCCGATTGATCCTGATGGATTCGTCTGTTTGGGTCTCAAATACAGCGGTGAAATGCTTAAGATAAGTTGCTTTTCGAGAAAATTTGATTTCACCTCCTTTTGGAGCAGGGGTGTTAAACGTATGCCACGCGGGAACAGGTTTTATCTCACCCGCGAGATGAGTTTGCTAAGTATAAAAATTAGCTGACGTTTTTGAATGAAAGAAACCGCTGTTCTTAATGGGTCCACTGGATGTCGCAATAGACATACTTTGTATCCTCTGCCAGGATAGTGTACATGACTTTAGAAGGGGCGGAGCTACAGTGGTAAAGTCATCAACCTCCTGGCTGATGATTTTAGGTTGTCCTGAAGAATTTAGAGGCGATCCCCCTTTTTCATTGTCCAATTTACCCTCTGTAAAGCACCAGTTCCATTGGCAGCAAAACAAACCCAGAGCATAATACTACCACCACCATGCTTGATGGTGGGAATGGTGTTACTGGGATTAAAGGCCTCACCCTTTCTCTTCCAAATATATTGCTGGGTATTGTGGCAAAAAAGCTCAATTTTTGTTTTATCTGACCACAGCACTTTCCTCCAGAAGGTCTTATCTTTGTCCATGTGATGTCAGATGAAGAAGACTCCCTGTAGACTTTATGAGCGCCAACAAACATAATAAAACATCACTTACTGTGCAATTTCTGCTGTAATTAGGATGCCAAATGATAAAATCCTGTTATATTCCCATTTAGATGAAAAATGAGTCATAATCCCTATAAAGAAAAGTGGGGTGGATCCCAGTATCTTTTAATGTCGTTCTCGGCATTCCTGGGTCTAAATTGGCTGTCAAAGTGTACCAACTTGTCGGAATACATTCTCATCCTTCTACGATCCAGGTGAGATGCATGATTTATGATCTACAATAGACTTTCACAAGCAACGGAAGCGAGGAAGCAGCTCTTCATTCCGTGCTGTAAAGTTTGGCACACACTCTTGTGATCACAACGCCGCTATAAATCGTTTGTCTGCATTAAAAGTTCAAGTTAAAGTTAAAGTACCAATGATTGTCACACGCATACTAGATGTGGCGAAATTATTCTCTGCATTTGACCCATCACCCTTGATCACCTCCTGGGAGGCAAGGGGAGCAGTGGGCAGCAGCGGTGCCGCGCCCGGGAATCATTTATTGTGATTTAACCCCCAATTAGCACTTATAATAACAATATCACTAATACTTGGTTAAAATTCAAGTCTGGTAATATGAATGGAGTATTGTTGGCGCTTTTTGGAGGCTTTTTTTTAAATTGGGTTTTATGGGTGGAATAGAGGACCTCCCATGGGCTCTGCTGTAAACTGACTTTTATTCACATTTATTTACTATTTAGAATGCATTCAAAAAAATACATCCGTCGTCATGTCTCTCACAATGCTAAGCACAAATGAGAGGATGGGGCCCTAACTGAGCACTGCTTGTCCTTTGTGGTTGCTGTGTCAATATTTCTCAATAGCCACCATTTGTTGGTTGTAAATATAGTGCTTCTGTGGTTATTATCACACATTTACTCCGCAATTGCATCATGAACAACACTTTAAGGTGGGGGTGTCAAAGTCATTTTAGATTGGGGGCGGCATGGAGAAAAATCTACTCCCTAGTGGGCCGGACTGGTAAAATCATGCCACGATAACTTAAAAATAAAGACAACTTCAGATTTTTTTCTTTGTTTAAAAATAGACCAAACACTTTATGAAAATGTACACATCACAATAATGTTTTGTTGTTTTTTAACACTTACATGTTGCGGTTAATAGTATTGTATCTTTATTTGTCGTTATTTATACTTTCTAAATAAATTATGTGACAGTGTTTATCAGTCAACTCATTGGTGTTAATTTTTTCAGTCTATCCAGATCAAAATCAAATTACAGGATGTTATTTATGTAGTTTGCTCATTTTCCTCGACTAGTGCACTAACATCATGTGGTTTATTATTTTTTTCAATCCATCCATCCATTTTCTACCGCTTGTCCCTTTCGGGATCGCTCAGCTACCTATGTAGCATAAGCTACAAAGAATTGCTATTGCGACATCTAGTGGACACATTTAGAAGAGCAGTTTCTTTCATTCAAAAATTTGGGCTCATTTATATACTTAGCAAACTCATCCATTGCGCCGGATAAAACCTGTTTGCCGTACGTTTGACACTCCTGCTTTAAGGCCAAGAGGAGAGCAACATTTGGTTAAACTCCAAATTCGAACCATGTCGAGGTGGCAATGTGCTGTGACAATGTAACATCCGATTAATTTTTGTGATATTGCTGCTGTAGCCCACAGTTTTTCAGTAAGAATTTAATGTGATGCACGGGCGCATCACATTAGATGAGCTTAGCCAACAAGTATTATTTGTAAAAAGTCTTTACAGGCAATATTGATTCATGTAAACAAGGACAAAATAGTCACACACACACACACACACACACACACACGCACGCACACACACACACACACACACACACACACACACACACAAACCTACGCACAACCCGACCCATTCTTTCAGAGAAATTATCATCCCAGGGGTCACACACATGTGTGTGACAATCATTGGTACTTTAACTTTATAAGACAAAGTGATAGTCCGACACATTAGTCACGCAAAAGTAATCCGAATATAACACCCAGCATTTCAAAAGAAGTAATTTGTAAGAAATCTTGTTAGTTTCCCAAGGCGATACAAATAAAATAAATAGACAAAGTATTGTCCGAGCCACAACCTACAATGAAACCACACGTATTTCATGTTCCCGTCCACCGAGTCCCTGCATCTATTTTTCCAGCGGAGTCACGTACGTGCGGTGGAACATGCCCATCTTTCCGTTGCACTCGCCTTTCCACCATTGGCCAAGAGAGTCATCATACAGCTTAATGACGTCTCCTTTCTTGAGGGCCAGTTCACCCTTCTCCTGGGGCTCAAAGTCGTCGATTGCCACAAAACGTTGTTTCTAGATTGAGAAAAAAATGTTTTTTGTTGCTTTCACAGTACATTGGATATCAGTTGCACGTAACAAGTAAATAGAGTGATTTTTTTACAGTCATGTTGCAATGTGTCCATATTGTCCTGCTTGATACAAGTACAAACCCAGTTTCCAAATGAGTAGGGAAATTGTGTTAGATGTAAATATAAACGGGGTAACCGAACCATCCAGACTGTTATCGACGCAAAGTTCAAAAGCCAGCATCTGTGATGGTATGGAGGTGCATTAGTCCACAAGGCATGGGTAACTTACACATCTGTGAAGGCACCATTAATGCTGAAAGGTACATACAGGTTTTGGAACAACATATGCTGCCATCTAAGCGCCATCTTTTTCATGGACGCCCCTGCTTATTTCAGCAAGACAATGCCAAGCCACATTCAGCACATGTTACAACAGCGTGGTTACGTAAAAAAAAAAATAGAGTGCGGGCAGTCCAGACCTGTCTCCCATCGAAAATGTGTGGCGCATTATGAAGCGTAAAATACGACTGAAGCTCTACATAAAACAAGAATGGGAAATAATTCCCCTTTCAAAGCTTCAACAATTAGTTTCCTCAGTTCCCAAAAGATTATTGAGTGTTGTTAAAAGAAAAGGTAATGTAACACAGTGGTGAACATGCCCTTTCCCAACTACTTTGGCACGTGTTGCAGCTATGAACTTCTAAGTTAATTATTATTTGCAAAAAAAAAATAAAGTTTATGAGTTTGAACATCAAATATCTTGTCTTTGTAGTGCATTCAATTGAATATGGGTTGAAAAGGATTTGCAAATCATTATATTCCGTTTATATATACTGTACATCTAACACAATTTCCCAACTTAAATGGAAACAGGGTTTGTAGTTGCCTCAATGTGTACAGTGTTGCATACCGTTGTACATAATCGTTAAACTGCTTTATCATGTGCAATAAATCATCTACATCCGTATATATGTATATATATTAGTGCTGCCAAGTTATTAATTATTTTAATTAATATAATCACACTTTTGATTTATGAATAATCTCAACTATTAACAGTAAATTACTTGGTTTTCACAATTTCAAATTAGCTTTAAAAATGACCCAAATATATTGACATGAATCCAATTTAATGTCAGAAAGTCATACATAAAATTTGTCAGACTTGCCCCTGACAGTTTATTTGTGTTTTAGTTTTTCCTGTGTTTATGTAGTATTTCCTGTCTTTAGTTCCTGTCTTTAGTTCCTGTCTGTTTCCTGTCTTTCTCCCTGAGTGCTGTGTCCCCTCAGCTGCAGCGGATTGGCACCTGAACTATGGATCAATAACAAAACCGTTTGAGGCAAAGCTACCGATGAGGGGACAGTTAGTATTTAAAAATGATAACGATAACTATGAACTGCTGTTTATAAATGGTGTGCTATGCGGAATTATTGATACTTTGGGTACTTTGACCAAAGCATGTCTGAGACATTTCATTTTAAAAATGGCATAACGTCTCTCTTCAGAATGAGTTTCTGTCTGACGCTGACAATCGATCTGCTAATTTCTCTCAGAGAAGTTAAAATCACAAAGCACGATTGTACAAAGCCGGGCGGCCCAATTTGGTATTGATTCTAGACCATGTTTTTTTCCACCAAAAGACAATCCCTGGATATGTTGAAACAGTGTTGTCTTGCCAAAGATACAAATGGAGTGGGAAAAGGAGACATCTAAGATGCTGTGCAGTTTTCAACCGACAGTAACTTGTTTGTTCAGTGTCTCAAAACCTCTTGATGTGATGCTTTTGCTCTACACGCATGTAAATGACATGTTCGTTACCTCGGGCTGAAGTTCATCTGTCTTGAGTATCAGAGAATGATGTTGAGAGACTGAAGACTTGTGGAAGTATGACACCAGTTCATTTATGGACTTGAACTTCACCACCCAAATGAAATATTGTCCGGAACCATCACGAAGTATATCGAAATGCTCCACGCCATTTCCACTCCTTAAAACAAAGAAGGAAAAAAGACATAAACATTAAAAACGGCATAGTTTCTGACATGTGTTAGGCAAGACGATAGAGAAGGAAATCTGCGGGCACCTCACGAGTTGATTCCGACATTAGGGGTGATGATTCGATTCACAATCGTTTCTCAATTCAACACGATTCTGGTTATATATTATTTGGTATATAAATTATTGTTAAACCTTTTCAAAACAGGCTTCAAACGCTTCTCTAGGCTGCACACGTATGACTTATACGCACAGTGTTGGCCTAAAAAAACGTCTTTTTACAAATTAATTTAGAAAAATCTACAAATTACAGAATGTTAATCAGCCGGTTAAAAGAAAATACTAAACTACAACCTAATCCCAGCTTTAGAATACTCAGTAAAGACATTTACAAAGCAATTGAGAAGACAAACTAAAACAATACCTATTAAAAACAATACTAGAATAAAGAAAAAAACGGTCACGATCTGTGGTCTAAATAAGTGGTTCTCAACTTTTTTTCAGTGATGCCTGTGAACATTTTTTTAATTCAAGTACCCCTTAACCAGAGCAAAGCATTTTTGGAAAAAAAAAAAAGAGATAAAGAAGTAAAATACAGCACTATGTTATCAGTTAAATTGTATAACAGTGCAAAATATTGCTCATTTGTAGTGGTCTTTCTTGAACTATTTAGAAAAAAAGGTATAAATATAAATAAAAACTTGTTGAAAAATAAACAAGTGATTCAATTATAAACAAAGATTTTTACACATAGAAATAACCATCAACTTAAAGTGCCCTCCTTGGGGATTGTAATAGAAATCCATCTGGATTCATGAACTTAATTCTTAACATTTCTTCACAAAAAAATAAATCTTTAACATCAACATTCATGGAACATGTCCACAAGAAATCTAGCTGTCAACACCGAATATTGCATCGTTGCATTTATTTTCCCAGTTTTTGAACTTATTCATATTTTGTTGAAGTATCATTCAATAAATATATTTATAAAGGATTTTTGAATTGTTGCTATTTTTAGAATATGAAAAAAATTTCTCAAGGACCCCTTGGCATACCTTATAGTACCCCCAGGGGTACACGTACCCCCATTTGAGAAAGACTGGTGTAGATCATGTTTTGTTTGGTTATGTTCTGTTGGTTTTTGGACTCCATTAGTTCATGTTTCTGTTCACTCTTGTTTGCTTTGGTTTCCCTGACTACTCATTAGTTTCACCTGTCTGTGTTTGACTCACTCACCTGTCTTAATCAGAGACTATTATTTAAGCCTGTCAGTTTCAGTTAGTTGTCCTGGCGACATTACTCTTTTTGCTCTGTCCATGCCATAGTTCATGCTGATTGTTCATGCTGTGCTTTTCTTGCAAAGTTTTTTCATGTCACAGTTTCGCAAGTTTTTGTTTCATGTCCATAGTTTCTGCCTATGTGTTAGTTTTTGTTTCATACGCTTAGTTGTGTCATGCCTATGGTTCATGTTTTGTTTTGGTCATGTTCGGTTTAGTTTTTTGGACATTTAGTTCTGTTTTGCATTTCCTTGTTTGTCTTGTTACCATGCCAACTCATTAGTTTTTACCCGTCATGTCTGATCATGAGTTTGCTGGCAACATACTGTCAAGCTTGGTCTTGGTCTTGGGTTGTTTTCCCAAGGTGCAAAGCGATTGGAGTGGAAACGACGTAAAGGTAAAGACATCTTTATTTTAACACTAAAATTAAAAACAGGACCCAACAAAAAGCGCTCACAATGGAGGTACAAAACTTGGGCTATGAAACAAAAGACTAGCACAAAGGCTACAAACTATTAACATGAAACAAAAAACTTGTACTATGGCATGAATAACAAAAACTTACTGTGACTGAGACAAGGGAATGAGAAGCAGCATGGATATCATGGGTGCAGGAGGTGGGTGATTAAACGTGAAAGTCCTGAAAAAAAAATCTTCCTGGTCCGTGATGTCTGTTGACGGTGGCGTGACGTTGTCCTGGCGAGTCTGAGCAGCATGGATAGGTCGGCAAGTACAGCAGAATGCAGGCAAAATGCACAAGCAGTAGCAAAGTTCCCAGGACGAGGACAGAAACAGAATGGTATAAATAGCAGCTATGATGATTAGAATCAGGTGTGGGACTGAGGGCAGGGCGTGACTTGGAGACCAGGTGGCAACTAATGGGTTACTATGTAACCAAAACGTGAGACAAGAGTCCAAAAAGCAAAACAAAACATGACCAAACATGGCAAAAACCAAAACATAATCATACAGGCGTGACAAGTTGTGCCTACGCCTTGTGAGCGCTTTTTGTTTGTAGCCCTTTGTAGTTATAGAAAGATTAAATAATGTTTTTTCCTATACGCCTTGGCCGGTCAAGTCCGTTTGCCTCCCGGGTGAACAAATCTCGCAGCAAGTTGCGACTCCCCCGTTATGACAAAAATGTTAAAAGCAACAGTATTGATAATTATATCAATAATAGTTGTTAATTGTTTTTCATCCAAAAATGAATTAGAATCGGAGTGAAGGAAAATCCCGTATTAAATGTGAATCTATTTTCTGAGCCCTCCTACTGTGGCTGTTCTGCACTGTACAATTATGGCTATCCGGGACTAAAAATGTGCATTTTCAGATGAAAAAGTATAGAGTCAAAATGGTAAAATGTCAAAACCATACTCTGTGTATGTTTGGCATCTCAATTTGAGCTAGTGATGTGTCATTCTCCTCCACCACGCACGCAACATTCTACCTTTTTAAACCTTTTAGAGTGGGCAGTGATTACATGGCACAGCAACTGCTGGCCTTTATGATTGGACACTTAAACGCCTATTGACTCCTGGTTAGAGCTAATTCGAGGGAGCCTGTAGTGTATCCCTTCTAAAGAAGATCAGAACAGTGTTTCTTTACCATAGGGCAGTGGTTCTCAAAAGGGGGTACGCGTACCCCTGGGGCTACTTGAAGGTATGCCGAGGGGTACGTGAGATTTTTAAAAAATCTTCTAAAAATAGCAACAATTCAAAAATCCTTTATAAATATATATATTGAATAAAACTTCAACTAAATATGAATGTATGCTCATAAACTGAAAAAAAAAAATAGAACAATGCAATATTCAGTGTTGACAGCTAGATTTTTTTGAGGACATGTTCCATAAATATTGATGTTAAAAATGTCTTTTTTTGTGGAGAAATGTTTAGAATTAAGTTTATGAATCCAGGTGGATCTCTATTACAATCCTTAAAGAGGACACTTTAAGTTGATGATTACTTCTATGTGTAGAAATATTTATTTATAATTGAATCATTTGTTCATTTTTCAACAAGTTTTTAGTTATTTTAATATCTTTTTTCCCCCCAAATAGTTCAAGAAAGACCACTACAAATGAGCAATATTTTGCACTGTTATACAATTTAATGAATCAGAAACTGATGACGGTGCTGTATTTTACTTCTCCATCCATCCATTTTCTACCGCTTATTCCCTTTTGGGGTCGCGGGGGGCGCTGGCGCCTATCTCAGCTACAATCGGGCGGAAGGCGGCGTACACCCTGGACAAGTCGCCACCTCATTGCATGGCCAACACAGATAGACAGATAACATTATTTTACTTCTTTGTGTCTTTTTTTCAACCGAAAATGCTTTTCCCTGTTTAGGGGGTACTTGAATTAAAACAATGTTCACAGGGGGCACATCACTGAAAAAAGTTTGAGAACCACTGCCATAGGGTCTTGTTGCATTGTTGGTCCATGAGCGCCCTCGAAGGGGCAGTCAAAAAATGTCAGCTCATCAGCAGCATTACTCGGTTGTAATACACTTTCCCACCACTAGTGGCAGCAATGACAGTCTCAAACAAACAGAAGAAGTTTGGAGCTAATGGAGAACTTTCTTAAGCAATAAGTTAAAACCGTAGCCTTGAATTAGTATTTCTTTTTGCACTTTACTTTTATCGACAGTTTAGTTTAAAACATACTCATTGTGTTTTATTAATAATTTAGTGTGTTTGTTTTAGCAAAAAATAATTGTATGTAGATCTATTTTTCTTTACTTATTTATGCAGTATATTTGGTTAGTACTTTTTTTCCCCCAATCAGCCTGGCGTATGTCTAAGGTTTGTGTCGGATAAATAATAATATTTGTAATCAACACATGGTTCCATATAATTTGACAAGGTTGTAAACTGTAAAAATGTGGGTCCCGAGGTCCAAAAGGTTGAGAACCCCTGGATTAAAGTGGCTACGAAAAAGTAAGCCAATATTAGTGCATTTTGTCATTTAATATCATGTTTTATATTATAACCTATTAAATGATGACGTTAACATTTATTTCCATTTCCATTTTCTACCGCTTATTCCCTTTTGGAGTCACGGGGGCGCTGGCGCCTATCTCAGCTACAATCGGGCGGAAGGCATGGTACACCCTGGACAAGTCGCCACCACATCGCAGGGCCATTTATTATGATGTCATGCAAACATGTCAACAATTGCAATGTTAAAGATTTCGATTTACAAAATATTTTTCTGGATGTATGCAATGTTGTGATTTATAGACCTATTTTTTATGATAAAAGGTAGCTTCTTTACTCAAGCTGTTTGTTTGGATTGCTTTTTTTTTTATTTCTCTTTGCTATTTGGGCTTATTGGATCTTAATTAGGATAAAAACTAAAAATTATTTTTTGATATGATGTTCTTAGTCCACAAGTACACAAACATGTACTTCATGGTTAGTGACATGCTAATTCTTATTTTTACACTCTTTTTATCCAAATTTCATTGTATGTCATACTCTTCTAACACCACCAGATGGCAGTATAAGTGTGCACATAAGCGGCCATAAGAACCCAATTCAGTAGTGTACACAATTTTGGAAATAAGAGTTAAAAGGTGCTGTCCACACATGTGGCCACCAAGCCTTTAGAGCATGGGTGTCAAACTCTGGCCCGTGGGCCAAATTTGGCCCGCCGTGTGATTTCATTTGGCCCTTGAGGTAATATCAAATTAAGATTAGAGCTGGCCCGCCGGTATTATACAGGGCCGGTGCCGCTGTAACAACGCATTTACTAATCCTCCCCAATTTCACTGCCCCTCCCGTAAATCTCCCGGGGCAACATGTCTTCCGAATTTCTCCCGATTTCCACTCGGACAACAATATTGGGGGCGTGCCTCGAAGGCACTGCCTTTAGCGTCGTCTACAACCTGTTGTCACGTCCGCTTTTCCGCCATAGAAACAATGTGCCGGCCCAGTAACATAATATCTTCGGCTTTAACACACACAAATGAATACAAGGTATACTTGGTCAACAGCCATACAGGTCACACTGGGGGTGGCCGTATAAACGACTTTAACACTGTTACAAATATGCGCCACACTGTGAAACCACACCAAACGAGAATGACAAACACATTTCGGGAGAACATCTGCACCGTAACACATGTAATACCCAGAATCCCTTGCAGCACTAACTCTTCCGAGATGCTACCACCAAACCTGTCCACCCCCCTCCAATTTTTCTTTAAATGTTATTTGATATGCCATTGATATTTTTAAATCATTATTGATAGGTTGATTGGAAACACTAAATTGGCCCTAGTGTGCATGTTGTCTCTCTATATGTGTTGGCCCTGTGAGGGGGCGACTTGTCCAGGGTGTACGCTGCCTTCCGCCTGAATGCTGTTGAGATTGGCTGCAGCGACCCCAAAATGGACAAGCGGTAGAAAATGGATGGCCGGATGGATAATTGGAAACTCGACTTTGCATGTCACTATAAAGTTATATATGTTAGGACTTCGCATGGCTGCAGTTGTGTGACCTCAAGTATGCAAGAATCCAGGAGAGCAGACAGCAGGTAAGATGATTTTAATTTCATCAAATTAAAAGATATAAACAGAAAGCAGTCTTGCATGGAGATGTTCCCAACACAGTTTTAACTTCGAGCACTGAGGAGTGCTCGAGTGAAACATAAATAGACCTATGTTGATTGACAGCAGCTGAGGACCGCTGCCAATCAACAGCAAGTGAGAGAAAAACAGTGCTCAGCTGAGCGAACAGGAAGTACAACAAAATAAGAGCACTGAACAGGAAATAAAGTACAAAACACGAAAAACCAACAGAAATTAAGTGACAGATTGTCACAATATAAGCCTTGCTCGTTCAATATTCAATGCAAAACTTTTTTGGATCCCTCTTAAAAGGTTAATTTGTTAGACCTTGGCCCGCGGCTTTGTTCCATTTTTAATTTTGGCCCACTCTGTATTTGAGTTTGACACCCCTGCTTTAGAGGTAATAATGCTCCGACATCATAGTGCCAGAGTCGCATCTGTAATTCACTCACGATGTAATCAAATTTGTTTGTTTTTTATGGTTTTGATTTTTGGCACCTTACTTCATAAAGAATGATTAATGGTTTAAGTTGTCCAAATCAGTGTTTCTTAACCATAAGGCGTTGATCGATTGATTGATACTTTTATTAGTAGATTGCACAGTTCAGTACATATTCCGTACAATTGACCACTAAATGGTAACACCTGAATAAATTTTTCAACTTCTTTAAGTCAGGGTCCACGTTAATCAATTCATGGTCCGGGCTGGAGCCCATGGCTGGTCCGTGAGCGCCCTCTAGAGGGCCGCCAAACAATATCTGTTTCTCCGCTGTGGTCTGGATGGGCCGCAGCGGTACTCAGGCGTAATACCCATTTCCACCACTTGTGGCAGTAATGACCATCTCAAACAAGAAGAAGAGGTCTAGAGCAAAAGTCATAGTCTCGTAAAGGGGAACTTCACTTTTTGGGGGAATTTTGCCTATCATTCACATTTTTTATGAAAAACATGGGAACAGATGGAGTTTTAAAAATGCATTCTGACCGAAAGGACAAGATCACGGGTACAAGCGGCCGAAATGAGTTTCTTCCGCCGATGGCCGGGCTCTCCCTTAGAGATAGGGTGAGAAGCTCTGTCATCCGGGAGGAACTCAAAGTAAAGCCGCTGCTCCTCCACATCGAGAGCAGCCAGATGAGGTGGTTCGGGCATCTGGTCAGGATGCCACCTGAATGCCTCCCTAGGGAGGTGTTTAGGGCACATCCAACCGGTAGGAGGCCACGGGGAAGACCCAGGACACGTTGGGAAGACTATGTCTCCCGGCTGGCTTGGGAACGCCTCGGGATCCCCCGGGAAGAGCTAGATGAAGAGGCTGGGGAGAAGGAAGTTTGGCCTTCCCTGTTTAGGCTGCTGCCCCCGCGACCCAAACCTCTGATAAGCGGAAGAAGATGGATGGATGGATTCTGACTTTCGGTTTGGGCGAGATGGATTAGACACATGTTGAGTCTCCCTCCCACAACTTTTTTACATTGCCACTCTTTAAAAACTCCAGAAACTACGCGGAGTTGCAACAGGCAAGAAATGCCAACTTACTCGACGAAACGGAGCGCCAGAGATACTGGTGCCGGGTCCTAACTCCTCCAACGGGGGTGCCGGCGAAGTCAACATGTCGGCTACAGCTAGTCTTCTGGATGAAAACCGCCCCGTCCCTCTCCGTGGACTTCAGGGTAGCAATTTCTACACTCGAGACAAAGGTTGATTATGTACACACCAAGGTCTCTGAACACTGTCAGAAAATTACTACACGCGAGGAAAATGCTACCTTGCAAGACGAACGCCTGCTAGCACTGGAAGCAACATGTGCTAAACTAACGGAGATTGAAGCAAAGCTACAGTCTAAAGTTAGAAACCTCAAATCCCGGAGTCGGCGAAATAACATTCGAGTGGTCGGCATACCAGAGTCCGTGGAGTGGCCACGTCCAACTACCTTTTCTGCGGAGCTACTGAAGGAGATTTCTGACGAGGATTTCCTGGAATCAACGTCAGAGTGCGAACACTCGCTAGCAAGCCGAGGCCAGACCACAGACTGAGGCCCGTTCTGATACGGCGACACAAGTACCAGGTGAAGGAAATAATTACGAGGTAAGCTACAATACCTAGCGTCCCCAGTTGCCATCTACGAGGACTACACACCTGAAGTGGTGGAACAACGTCAAAAATACCACGATGTGGTGTCGGAGCTCTATCAAATGGGCCTACGGCCAGCATTATTGTTCCCGGCCAGGCTTGTTATACAAACCCCGTTTCCATATGAGTTGGGAAATTGTGTTAGATGTAAATATAAATGGAATACAATGATTTGCAAATTATTTTCAACCCATATTCAGTTGAATATGCCACAAACACAACATATTTGATGTTCAAACCGATACACATTTTTTTTTTGTGCAAATAATCATTAACTTTAGAATTTCATGCCAGCAACACGTGACAAAGAAGTTGGGAAAGGTGGCAATAAATACGGATAAAGTTGAGGAATGGTCAATAAACACTTATTTGGAACATCCCACAGGTGTGCAGGCTAATTGGGAACAGGTGGGTGCCATGATTGGGTATAAAAACACCTTCCCAAAAAATGCTCAGTCTTTCACAAGACAGGATGTGGTGAGGTACACCCCTTTGTCCACAACTGCGTGAGCAAATAGTTAAACAGTTTAAGAACAACGTTTCTTAAAGTGTAATTGCAAGACATTTAGGGATTTCAACATATACGGTCCATAACATCATCAAAAGGTTTAGAGAATCTGAAGAAATCACTCCACGTAAGCGGAACAGCCGGAAACCAACATTGAATGACCGTGACTTTCGATCCCTCAGACGGCACTGTATAAAAAACCGACAATAATCTCTAAAGGATATCACGACATGGGCTCAGGAACACTTCAGAAAACCACTGTCACTAAATAAAGTTTGTCGCTACATCTGTAAGTGCAAGTTAAAGGTCTACTATGCAAAGCGAAAGCCATATATCAACAACATCCAGAAACACCCCCGGTTTCTCCGGGCCCGAGATCATCTAAGATGGACTGATGCAAAGTGGAAAAGTGTTCTGTGGTCTGACGAGTCCACATTTCTAATTGTTTTTGGAAATATTCGACATTGTGTCATCCGGACCAAAGGGGAAGTGAACCATCCAGACTGTTATCGACGCAAAGTTTAAAAACCAGCATCTGTGATGGTATGGGGGTGCATTAGTGCCCAAGGCATGGGTAACTTACACATCTTTAAAGGCACCATTAATGCTGAAAGGTACATACAGGTTTTGGAACAATATATGATGCTATCTAAGCGTCGCCTTTTTCATGGACGCCCCTGCTTATTTCAGCAAGACAATGCCAAGCCACATTCAGTACATTCAAGCCTGGCTTCGTAAAAAAAGAGTGCGGATACTTTTCTAGCCCGCCTGCAGTCCAGACCTGTCTCCCATCGAAAATGTGTGGCGCATTATGAAGCGTAAAATATGACAGCGGAGACCCCGGACTGTTGAACGACTGAAACTCTACATAAAACAAGAATGGGAAAGAATTCCACTTTCAAAGCTTCAACAATTAGTTTCCTCAGTTCCCAAACGTTTATTGAGTGTTGTTTAAAGAAAATGTGATGTAACACAGTGGTGAACATGCCCTTTCCCAACTACTTTGGCACGTGTTGCAGCCATGAAATTCTAAGTTAATTATTTTATTTGCAAAAAAAAAAAAAAGTTTATGAGTTTGAACAGCAAATATCTTGTCTTTGTAGTGCATTCAATTGGATATGGGTTAACACGATTTTCCAACTCATATGGAAACGGGGTTTGTTCAATAAGCTTACAGGAAGCAGGGAAGCCAGGAAACAGCAGACCACTCGATGATGTAAACATTGGCACACAAGTTTGTGATCCCGGCGCCGCTATAAATAGTATTGTTAGCGCTTTTTGAATGGTTATTTATTGGATTTTATAGGCGGAGTAGTCGAGCTTCCACTGGCTTTGCTGTAAGTCCACTTTTATTTACAATTATTTAACATTGAGAATGCATTTTTAAAAATCCATTCGTCATCGTGTATTTCATAATTGTGAACGATAGGCAAAATCTCATACATCCATTTTCTACCGCTTGTCCCTTGCAGGGTCGCTGGTCAACTGCAAAATTCTAAAGAAAAGTGTAGTTCCACTTTAAGCGCAAAAATTATGACTTAAGCAGTGAAGCTGTATTTTTATGCACTTACATTTTATTGACAGTCAAATTAACACACATATCCATTATTAATTTAAATTAATACTTTTATGTACATTTATGTAGAAGAGGTAGCAAATGGATGGCTGGATAACATAAATTCCATAAGTTAGACCAGTGGTCACCAACCTTTTCGAGCCCTAGATCCCTGGTCTCAGCCAAAAACCAAAACAAGATCATAAATATGTGTGTGTGTATATATAATATATATGTGTATATATATATATATATATATATACATACATATATATATATATATATATATATATATATATATATATATATATATATATATATATATATTCAGACAGCTCAGTTCAGTTTCAGTTCATTTCAAACATGCATAAAATACAATTACAATGTAGTGCATCACATATTTCCAGTAGTTTCATTACAGCACACCTGAAAAGGAATATGAAGAAGCAGAGCTTATTTAATCCTACCCCTCTTCATATCATAACAGTTTTATTCCATTTTATTTTTCTATGTTTGTAACAGAACATTGACTAAATAAATAAATCCATCCATCTATTTCGTACCGCTTATTCCCTTTTGGAGTTGCTGGGGTGTTGGCGACTATCTTAGCTACAATTGGGCGGAAGGCGGCGTACACCCTGGACAAGTCGCCACCTCATCGCAGTAAATAATAATAAATACATATGTTTACCATAAGTAAGTATACAAAATTAATTACATAAATAATCTTTATCTCGTCTTCAAACAAAGCTTTGTCTTGTAATTATTGGCTGAGGTATATGCTTAGTTTTTTTGTCATTGTGCTTCTTGCTGTTTTCTAAATTTGTGCTGGAAGTGAGGCTTAACAGAGAGAGGCATAGGCATGCGGATGTGTTCAAGGTTAAAAATGAGTATCTGTTGGTTGTATTAGTAATCATACAAATACTTTTTTTTCTAATATATTTGTGATCGACCGGTTGGGTCCCAAAGATCGAATGGTTGATCATGATCGACGGGTTGGCGAGCCATTAGTTCGAACATTTCTGTTGCACGAACTAGCTCAAATGTAGCACAAGCAACTGGTACAAGTGTGGGGAGATTTTGACAAGGTAGCGGGGCTATTCACTATTCAGAAAATGTCCATCCATCCATCTTCTTCCGCTTATCCGAGGTCGGGTTGTGGGGGCAGCAGCCTAAGCAGGAAACCCAGACTCTCCTCTCCCCAGCAACTTCGTCCAGCTCTTCCCAGGGAATCCCGAGGAGTTCCCAGGCCAGCCGGGAGACATAGTCTTCCCAACGTGTCCTGGGTCTTCCCCGTGGCCTCCTACCGGTCGCACGTGCCCGAATCACCTCCCTAGGGAGGTGTTTGGATGGCATCCTGACCAGATGCCCGAACAACCTCATCTGGCTTCTCTCGATGTGGAGGAGCAGCAGCTTTTCTTTGAGCTCCTCCCGGATGGCAGAGCTTCTCACCTTATCTCTAAGGGAGAGCCCAGCCACCCGGCAGAGGAAACTCACTTTGGCCGCTTGTACCCGTGATCTCGTCCTTTCGGTCATAACCCAAAGTTCGTGACCATAGGTGAGGATGGGAACGTAGATCAACCGGAAAATTGAGAGCTTTGCCTTGAGGCTCAGCTCCTTTTTCAACACAACGGATCGATACAGCTTCCGCATTACTGTAGACACCGCACCGATCCGCCTGTCGATATCCCGATCCACTCTTCCTTCACTCGTGAACAAGACTCCGAGGTACTTGAACTCCTCCACTTGGGGCAGGGTCTCCTCCCCAACCCGGAGATGGCACTCCCCCCTTTTCCGGGCGAGAAACATGGACTCAGACTTGGAGGTGCTGATTCTCATCCCAGTCGCTTCACACTCGGCTGCGAACCGATCCAGTGAGAGCTGAAGATCCTGGCCAGATGAAGCCATCAGAACCACATCATCTGCAAAAAGCAGAGACCTAATCCCGCGGCCCCCAAACCGGATCCCCTCAACGCCTTGACTGCGCATAAATACATTCAGAAAATGTATTTTAGAAAAACTTAAAACCGTAATGGCACAAACAAAAAATGTTTACAGCACAAACAAATGGCAGTATATGTTATTTATTTGCAATTATAAGTGGGTCACATTCAGGTCTACCAAAAACAAAGTGATAAATATGGATGTCGGACCTTGAAGTGTACTCTGAAACAGACTTTTTCACCTGGTTAAATGGAGACCTGACATTCTGTGATGTGATGCAACCTCACGCAAGTCAAACCTTTCTTCAACAATGATTACTGCGTGGGTGAGTAGAGTATTCAAGGTTCCCTGCACAGAATTCGGCTTCATTCCGAGGAAATGTGTGTGTGTGTGTGTGTGTGTGTGTGTGTGTGTGTGTGTGTGTGTGTGTGTGTGTGTGTGTGTGTGTGTGTTATTTGCCTCGGTTTGTGGAAAAGTAGAAAGAGGGGAAATAGGAAGTCACAATTTCAACAGATAAAACACAACCGCCTGGAGTTTATTATTTTAAGCCCTTCAGTCGATCAGCAAACTTGCATAGCGGGCCTTTAGCAATGCAGTGGAATGTCAACCTGGAATCATTTGGGGATTTAACCCCCAATTCCAACCTTTGATGCTGAGTGCCAAACATGGAGGTGATGGGTCCCATTTTTATAGTCTTTGGTATGACTTGGCCGGGGTTTGAACTCACAACCTACCAATCTCAGGGCGGACACTCAAACCACAGTCCTTGTCGTTATTAATCATAAACCCCGTTTCAATATGAGTTGGGAGATTGTGTTAGATGTAAATATAAACGGAATACAATGATTTGCAAATCCTTTTCAACCCACAATCAATTGAATGCACTGCAAAGACAAGATATTTGATGTTCAAACTCATAAACTTTATTTTTTTTTTGCAAATAATAATTATTTTAGAATTTTATGGCTGCAACACTTGCCAATGTAGTTGGGAAAGGGCATGTTCACCACTGTGTTACATCACATTTTCTTTTAACAACACTCAATAAACGTTTGGGAACTGAGGAAACTAATTGTTGAAGCTTTGAAAGTGGAATTCTTTCCCATTCTTGTTTTATGTAGAGCTTCAGTCGTTCAACAGTTCAGGGTCTCCGCTGTCGTATTTTAGGCTTCATAATGTGCCACACATTTTCTATGGGAGACATGTCTGGACTGCAGGTGGGCCAGGAAACTACCCGCACTCTTTTACTACGAAGCCATGCTGTTGTAACACGTGGCTTGGCATTGTTTTGCTGAAATAAGCAGGGGCGTCCATGATAACGTTGCTCCAAAAGCTGTATGTACTTTTCAGCATTAATGGTGCCTGCACAGATGTGTAAGTTACTCAGTCACCTTGGAAGTATCCTCGCACTAATGCACCCCCATACCACCTAAGATGCTGGCTTTTGAACTTTGCGCATATAACAATCCGGATGGTTATTTTCCTCTTTGGAGGACACCACGTCCACAGTTTCCAAATATAATGTGAAATGTGGACTCGTCAGACCACAGCACACTTTTCCATACTCCATCTTAGATGAGCTCGGGCCCAACGAAGCCGGCGGCGTTCCTGGGTGTTCTTGATAAATGGGTTTCGCTTTGAATAGTAGAGTTTTAACTTTCACTTACAGATGTAGCAACCAACTGTAGTTACTGACAGTGGTTTTATGAAGTATTCCTGAGCCCATATGGTGATATCCTTTATACACTGATGTCGGATTTTGATGCAGTAGTGCCTGAGGGATCAAAGGTCTGTAATATCATCGCTTACGTGCAGTGATTTCTCCAGATTCTCTGAACATTTTGATGATTATACGGACCGTAGATGGTAAAATCCCTAAATTCTTTGCAATAGCTCGTTGAGAAATGTTGTTCTTGAACTGTTTGACAATTTGCTTACAAAGTGGTGACCCTCACCCCATCCATTGTTTGTGAATTACTTAGCATTTCACGTAAAATGCTTTTATACCCAATCATGGCACCCACATGTTCCCAATTATCCTGCACACCTGTGGGATGTTCCAAATAAGTGTTTGATGAGCATTCATCAACTTTATCAGTATTTATTGCCACCTTTCCCAACTTGTTTGTCACATGTTGCTGGCATCAAATTCTAAAGTTAATGATTATTTGCACAAAAAAAAATGTTTATCAGTTTTAACTTCAAATATGTTGTCTTTGTAGCATATTCAACTGAATATGGGTTGAAAAGGATTTGCAAATCATTGTAGTCCGTTTATATTTACATCTAACACAATTTCCCAACTCATATGGAAACGGGGTTTGTAGTTGAATAATATTATTATATTATATTAATTAATTAGTAACTTTAGTCATTGATACAGTGAGGAAGAGAGTCATGTGGCCCGATTCATGGGAGAGGAAGGTGAGGGGTTAATCACTTTGCAATGCAGTCTGCTGAAAATGATGGAAAGTGCCACTCTATATAGCAACTAATCCTATGGTCAACGTTGGAATTTGCTACAAAACACATTTTAAAATATCCAACATTCTCCTGCCGTCTGGCGGCTAAAGTGGATAGTGCAAATTCATCACGCTTCATGTGTCAGGTAAATCGCGGGGAAAGGGGTCATATGAATTATTAATTTTTACAATAATTACCAGGAATTGATTAACGTGGACCCCGACTTAAACAAGTTGAAAAACGTATTCCAGTGTTAAAATTTAGTGGTTCATTGTACGGATTATGTACTGTACTGTGCAATCTACTAATAAAAAGTTTCAATTCAATGAATCCCATCCCTACTGTTCAACGGTACGCCAACACATGGATGCAGGCGGATCAGATTTGAGGCACTTTGGAGTGTTTGGAAAAAAAAATCCTGTGGCATCCTCCCCTTGTGCTTGCAATTGTGTTTCTTACTCCAGTTAGCCCCCACATTCCAAAAAAACAGTAGGTTAATTGGGAACTCTAAACTGTCCATAGCTGTGAATGTATGTGTAAATGTTGTTTTTTGTTTCATGTGAGTGACTGGGGACTAGGTCAATATGTACTTTGCCTTCCACCCAAAGTCAGCTGGGATAGGCTCCAGTTCAAACTTGACCCTGAACCGGATAAATGGTAAGAAAGGAATGAATTATTTTATAATACCCTGAGAGAAAGTACAATGTAGACTGTGTTGTATAAATTTTCACAAAACTCAAAGAGGCATCGTGACTCTAGTCCCAAATCCAGTGCCTTCTTTAGACAGCAAAGTCGTTGAAACTTAGTCATATTTATAATTGTTATATAATATACTGTGTGGGTTTTAGAGGCCTTGGTGTCATTTAAAGGAGCACTGACTTGACAGAGAGCTTGAAGGATCCTGGTGAGTGCTCGTTTTCTCGTACAAGGAAGTTTCCATTGTGAGGCATGTCCTTAAGTATTTCCTCAGCTTCGGCTTTGTCAACTTTCCCAAGGAACCATCTGTAATAAACAAAATATAGAAAAATAAATGTCCAGTATTTAAAGGCCTACTGAAACCCACTACTACCGACCACGCAGCCTGATAGTTTATATATCAATGATGAAATATTAACATTGCAACACATGCCAATACGGCCTTTTTAGTTTACTAAATTGCAATTTTAAATTTCCCGCGGAGTTGAAAACGTCGCGGAATGATGACGCGTGTGCGTGACGTCACGGACTGTAGAGGACATATTAGCGCAGCACCATTTGCGGCTAAAAGTCGTCTCTTTTCATCGCGCAATTACACAGTATTCTGGGCATCTGTGTTGCTGAATCTTATACGATTTGTTCAATTAATAATGGAGAAGTCAAAGTAGAAAGATGGAGTTGGGAAGCTTTATCCTTTAGCCACACAAACACACGGAGATTCCTTGTTTCAAATTCCTCGAGGTGAAGCTTTACTGTGGATCAGAGCGGTCAAGCGGACAAGGTTCCTGACCACTTGTCAACCGGCAGGTTTCGGTGAGAAAATTGTGGTAAACAGTCACCTCTTACCGGAGATCAGCTGAGCTTGCGCCACCCACGCAGCTGCCGTCGGCTTCCCACAGAGACTGGCCTCAAGACACCCGTGGACACACCCTTCCGACTATCAGGTACTGTTTAATCTCACTAAAACAATAGCAACACAATAGAAAGATAAGGGATTTCCCAGAATTATCCTAGTAAATGTGTCTAAAAACATTGGAATCTGTCCCAATGCAATCGGCTTTTTTTTTTCCAACTTTATTTTTTTTCATTTTATTTTTTCTAGTCCTTCGCTATCAATATCATCATCCACAAATCTTTCATCCTCACTCAAATTAATGGGGAAATTGTCGTTTTCTCCGTCCAAATAGCTCTTTCTGCTGGAGGCTACCATTATAAACAATGTGAGGACGTGAGGAGCACTCACCCTTGTGACGTCATCGTCTGCGACTTCCGGTAAAGGCGAGGCTTTTTTATTAGCACCAAAAGTTGCCAAATTTATCGTTGATGTTCTCTACTAAATCCTTTCAGCAAAAATATGGCAATATTGCGAAATGATCAAGTATGACACATAGAATGGACCTGCTATCCCCGTTTAAATAAGAAAATCTCATTTCAGTAGGCCTTTAAGAGAGTGGTAGCATTGATACCAATTGACAAAATGATTGCTTTTATAATGCTGTATTTCCATTGACTATTTTGCAATTAATACAGAAGACTTGGTGCAGTGCTTAGAAGGAAACCTGTACACGCTAATAATTCAATACAAGAGCTGGATAAACAATCGTGTGATTACAATGATTACATTGACACTAGTACATGTCTATACAATAAATTAGTCCAATTTCTCAAATACGCTTCCTACAACCCATGGAAACACCTTAATGTGATCGTGTTCGGTTTGTGAAAAGTCGGACTAACACACCTAGATTATGCGATTGGAAAGCAGATCGCTCAACAGCCGGAGAAGACCCTTCGTATTGCGCTTGCGCCAATACTAACGTGCAGGATCCAACCCGAAAGTAGACACCATTCAATAAAAACAGCAACAATTGTAATTCTAGCCTTTAAATAGTCCTCCCTTTTTGACCAGTTGATCTGCCGTCCCTTTTTGTGCTCTGCCCCCCTCTTCTGCGTGGAGAGGTTATTAAGTGACCACATATGACGCGCTAGCAGTTCAAAGTCGGGCCCCGGGGTTGACAGTCTTTTCCTTCGGATTTAAAACTCAATCCACGAAGCCTTATAAATAAACTTCGAGACATTCAATGGTTTTGTTTCCAGGATTTTCGTCCAAGAATGACTTTGAAAAAATTGCGTCCAACCTTGAACATTCTTGTTAGTGGCAGCATGTCCGTAGCACAATCCGAGATAATTTCTTGATGCTGTCTGTGTTACGGCGCACACGCAGTCTGCGTCTCCCTCCTCTGCTGGACCACCCGGAGGATCCGCTGACAGCACGCTCGGACACGCCCCCGCTGACACTTAGTGCAGCACGCCCAAGCAGCGACAAGCCCGCAGTCAATTGCAAATCTGCACACCTGATTTTGATGAGGGCAAGCTGGATAAAAGACTAGTGGACCCAAGGATTGGCGCGGGAACTTAGTTTTCATGTTGTACCGTAAGCGACTGCTTTACGCTCCATTCTTGAATCCTCTCCGTGGCTTGACTTGTCCCTTGTCTTCTCCCGTGTTCCCACAGTACCTTCCATTGCCTGGAAAGTGAGCTGTGCGTCTCACTTTTCCCCGGATCTCCGTCTGTACTCTGACTGCCTCCTTTGTTCCTCGAACTTCTCGCTAGCCCCTTGATTCTGACGCTTCTCTCTCGCCCCTGATCATCTGCCTCCCCCCTGGACTTCCTCGTATTTCGTTCAACACTTTGGTAACTTGGTAACACACTTCAGTTAAATTCTACACATAGTCTTACACCATACATACTCTTGAGTTTTGTCACACTTCATTTCCTTAGTTTGTTAGTATTGTTTATTATTCGTATTATATATATATATATATATATATATATATATATATATATATATATATATATATATATATATATATATATATATCCATCCATCCATTTTCTACAGCTTATTCCCTTTCGGGGTCGCGGGGGGCGCTGGCGCCTATCTCAGCTACAATCGGGCGGAAGGCGGGGTACACCCTGGACAAGTCGCGACCTCATCGCAGGGCCAACACAGATAGACAGACAACATTCACACTCACATTCATAACCTAGGGCCAATTTAGTGTTGCCAATCAACCTATCCTCAGGTGCATGTCTTTGGAAGTGGGAGGAAGCCGGAGTACCCGGAGGGAACCCACGCATTCACGGGGAGAACATGCAAACTCCACACAGAAAGATCCCGAGCCTGGATTTGAACCCAGGACTGCAGGACCTTCGTATTGTGAGGCAGACGCAGTAACCCCTCTGCCACCGTGAAGCCCTTATATATGTATATATATATATATATATATATATATATATATATATATATACAACGCAGGTGTCAAATACATTTGCGGAGACTATTAGGCTCTTGCCTTTGTGCACTTCCTAGTCATGTGACCGCCACAGTCCAATCAGCTGTAGGTATATACCGGTAGCCGAAAGTGACCGGTATGCTCTTGCTCTAGTTAATCTTTGGCAACTCGGGCACTCCTCCCTTGTCACGTGACCGCCGCGGTCCAATTAGTGGTGCTTATAAGCTGATAGCAGGAAGTAGCCAGGAGACAGGACATGAGAGATCGATTGCATTTCTGCTTGAGGTAGGTTTTAAACCTCGTTTTCACCTGAAATATTTCGCTGACGGATTTTAAACTACATGCCTCTTTTGTAACTTTAGAGAGCCGACTTCCAGCGCCGGATTCTTTGTCATTAAGCTGTGTTTGACTATAGAAGCTGAGTTGGTGAGTCCATATTAATGACAATAGCACTTTAAGTATTAATCTTTCTTCATTGCAACAGTCTTTGTGGCATATTCTCAATCATCCATATAAAAGGTTTATGACTTAAACTAATGATCACATTTGTGTATTGAATGTACTTTTATGTGTTTGGATCAGTGTTTCTCAAATGGGGTACGCATACCCCTGGGGGAACTTGAAGGTATCCCAGGGGGTACGTGAGATTTTTAAAAAAATATTATAAAAATAGCAAAAATTCTAAAATCCTTTTTAAATGTATTTATTCAATAATACCTCAACAAAGTATGAATGTAAGTTCAAAAAATGAACATCAAATCAAGTACTTGGCTATTCAATTAATTACCATTAACCTAGAGTTTCCCCCCATACTATGATGGTTTGATCCTACCTGGCGGTGCCGCACGGCACCAACTGTCAATCAACTATCGATTGAGAAAACAATGGAGGCGTGGTTAAAGCGTAGCAGTAATGCAGCTGAAAACGAGGAGGAACATGTGCCAAATAAGGCCAAACCAGAGCCGGCACAATTCAGACATTATATCCGAAGAATATGTGTTAATGGGATTTACGGCTTTGAGTTGTAACCCCCCCAAAGGCATTGTGTTTTTTCTGTGGAGAAATGTTAGCTAACAGCGGCATCTCCGGACAAGACACGCTTGCCATGTCGGTAACCAACCTGATGTTTTTTTAAGAGGAGACCAAATGAATTCAGGTCATCTCAAGGCACGACGCGGAAGGCGTCCACAATATCACCAAGACTGACAAAGATCCTCAGTGAAGCACAAGCTCAGGTTTCTCACTAAAATGTCTGTCAAAAAGAACTCTGAAAAGAAGTGCAACAATGCAATATTCAGTGTTGACAGTTAGATTTTTTTTTTGTGGACATGTTCCATAAATATTGATATTAAATATTATTTTGTTTGTGAAGAAATGTTTAGAATTAACTTCATGAATCCAGATGGATCTCTATTACAACCCCCAAAGAGGGCACTTTAAGTCGATGATTACTTTTATGTGTAGAAATCTTTATAATTGAACCATTTTTTTAATTTTTCAACAAGTTTTTAGTTATTTTTTAATCCTTTTTCCAAATAGTTCAAGAAAGACCACTACAAATTAGCAATATTTTGCACTGTTATTAAATTTAATAAATCAGAAACTGATGACATAGTGCTGTATTTTACTTCTTTATCTCTTTTTTTTTCAACCAAAAATGCTTTGCTCTGATTAGGGGGTACTTGAGTTAAAAAAATATTCACAGGGGGTACATCACCTCCTCTCTGAGCTGCTACCTTACCGTGGTAGAGGAGTTTGCGTGTCCCAATGATCCTAGGAGCTATGTTGTCTGGGGGTTTTCATGCCCCCTGGTAGGGTCTCCCAAGACAAACAGGTCCTAGGTGAGT
Organism: Nerophis ophidion; assembly: GCF_033978795.1. Taxonomy (NCBI): domain Eukaryota; kingdom Metazoa; phylum Chordata; class Actinopteri; order Syngnathiformes; family Syngnathidae; genus Nerophis; species Nerophis ophidion. Next base: position 73,648,256 of record NC_084611.1, read on the forward strand.
GATCAGACAAAGAGCAGCTCAAAGACTTCTATGGAATTACAACGAAATGAACCCAGATTTCCCTCGCCCGGACGTGGGTCACCGGGGCCCCGCTCTGGAGCCAGGCCCGGAGTTGGGGCACGATGGCGAGCGCCTGGTGGTCGGGCCTGTTCCCATGGGGCCCGGCCGGGCACAGCCCGAAGAGGCAACGTGGGTCATCCCTCAAATGGGCTCACCACTCATAGGAGGGGCCATAGAGGTCGGGTGCATTGTGAGCTGGGCGGCAGCCGAAGGCAGGGCACTTGGCGGTCCGATCCTCGGCTACAGAAGCTAGCTCTTGGGACGTGGAACGTCACCTCACTGGGGGGGAAGGAGCCTGAGCTAGTGCGCGAGGTAGAGAAGTTCCGGCTGGATATAGTCGGACTCACCTCGACGCACAGCAAGGGCTCTGGAACCAGTTCTCTCGAGAGGGACTGGACCCTCTTCCACTCTGGCGTTGCCGGCAGTGAGAGGCGACGGGCTGGGGTGGCAATTCTGGTTGCCCCCCGGCTCAAAGCCTGTACGTTTGAGTTCAACCCAGTGGACGAGAGGGTAGCTTCCCTTCGCCTTCGGGTGGGGGGACGGGTCCTGACTGTTGTTTGTGCTTACGCACCAAACAGCAGTTCAGAATACCCACCCTTTTTGGGTACACTCGAGGGAGTACTGGAAAGTGCTCCTCCGGGTGATTCCCTTGTCCTACTGGGAGACTTCAACGCTCATGTTGGCAACGACAGTGAAACCTGGAGAGGCGTGATTGGGAAGAATGGTCGCCCGGATCTAAACCCGAGTGGTGTTTTGTTATTGGACTTTTGTGCTCGTCACAGTTTTTCGATAACAAACACCATGTTCAAACATAAGGGTGTCCATATGTGCACTTGGCACCAGGACACCCTAGGCCGCAGTTCCATGATCGACTTTGTAGTTGTGTCATCGGATTTGCGGCCTTATGTTTTGGACACTCGGGTGAAGAGAGGGGCGGAGCTTTCTACCGATCACCACCTGGTGGTGAGTTGGCTGCGATGGTGGGGGAGGATGCCGGACCGACCTGGCAGGCCCAAACGCATTGTGAGGGTCTGCTGGGAACGTCTGGTAGAGTCTCCTGTCAGAGAGAGTTTCAATTCACACCTCCGGGAGAACTTTGAACATGTCACGAGGGAGGTGCGGGACATTGAGTCCGAGTGGACCATGTTCCGAACCTCTATTGTCGAGGCGGCTGATTGGAGCTGTGGCCGCAAGGTTGTTGGTGCCTGTCGTGGCGGTAATCCCAGAACCCGTTGGTGGACACCAGCAGTGAGGGATGCCGTCAAGCTGAAGAAGGAGTCCTATCGGGTTCTTTTGGCTCATAGGACTCCGGAGGCAGTGGACGGGTACCGACGGGCCAAGCGGTGTGCAGCTTTAGCGGTCGCGGAGGCAAAAACTCGGACATGGGAAGAGTTCGGGGAAGCCATGGAAAACGACTTCCGGACGGCTTCGAAGCGATTCTGGACCACCATACGGCGCCTCAGGAAGGGGAAGCAGTGCACTATCAACACCGTGTATGGTGCGGATGGTGTTCTGCTGACTTCGACTGCGGATGTTGTGGATCGGTGGAGGGAATACTTCGAAGACCTCCTCAATCCCACCAACACGTCTTTCTTTGAGGAAGCGGTGCCTGGGGAATCTGTAGTGGACTCTCCTATTTCTGGGGCTGAGGTCGCTGAGGTAGTTAAAAAGCTCCTTGGCGGCAAGGCCCCGGGGGTGGATGAGATCCGCCCGGAGTTCCTTAAGGCTCTGGATGCTGTGGGGCTGTCTTGGTTGACAAGACTCTGCAGCATCGCGTGGACATCGGGGGCGGTACCTATGGATTGGCAGACCGGGGTGGTGGTCCCTCTCTTTAAGAAGGGGGACCGGAGGGTGTGTTCCAACTATCGTGGGATCACACTCCTCAGCCTTCCCGGTAAGGTTTATTCAGGTGTACTGGAGAGGAGGCTTCGCTGGATAGTCGAACCTCGGATTCAGGAGGAACAGTGTGGTTTTCGTCCTGGTCGTGGAACTGTGGACCAGCTCTATACTCTCGGCAGGGTTCTTGAGGGTGCATGGGAGTTTGCCCAACCAGTCTACATGTGCTTTGTGGACTTGGAGAAGGCATTCGACCGTGTCCCTCGGGAAGTCCTGTGGGGAGTGCTCAGAGAGTATGGGGTATCGGAATGTCTTATTGTGGCAGTCCGCTCCCTGTATGATCAGTGTCAGAGCTTGGTCCGCATTGCTGGCAGTAAGTCGGACACGTTTCCAGTGAAGGTTGGACTCCGCCAAGGCTGTCCTTTGTCACCGATTCTGTTCATAACTTTTATGGACAGAATTTCTAGGCGCAGCCAAGGCGTTGAGGGGTTCCGGTTTGGTGGCCACGGGATTAGGTCTCTGCTTTTTGCAGATGATGTAGTCCTGATGGCTTCATCTGGCCGGGATCTTCAGCTCTCACTGGATCGGTTCGCAGCCGAGTGTGAAGCGACCGGAATGAGAATCAGCACCTCCAAGTCCGAGTCCATGGTTCTCGCCCGGAAAAGGGTGGAGTGCCATCTCCGGGTTGGGGAGGGGACCCTGCCCCAAGTGGAGGAGTTCAAGTACCTAGGAGTCTTGTTCACGAGTGGGGGAAGAGTGGATCGTGAGATCGACAGGCGGATCGGTGCGGCGTCTTCAGTAATGCGGACGTTGTATCGATCCGTTGTGGTGAAGAAGGAGCTGAGCCGGAAGGCAAAGCTCTCAATTTACCGGTCGATCTACGTTCCCATCCTCACCTATGGTCATGAGCTTTGGGTCATGACCGAAAGGATAAGATCACGGGTACAAGCGGCCGAAATGAGTTTCCTCCGCCGGGTGGCGGGGCTCTCCCTTAGAGATAGGGTGAGAAGCTCTGCCATCCGGGAGGAACTCAACGTAAAGCCGCTGCTCCTCCACATCGAGAGGAGCCAGATGAGGTGGTTCGGGCATCTGGTCAGGATGCCACCCGAACGCCTCCCTAGGGAGGTGTTTAGGGCACGTCCAGCTGGTAGGAGGCCACGGGGAAGACCCAGGACACGTTGGGAAGACTATGTCTCCCGGCTGGCCTGGGAACGCCTCGGGATCCCCCGGGAAGAGCTAGACGAAGTGGCTGGAGATAGGGAAGTCTGGGCTTCCCTGCTTAGGCTGCTGCCCCCGCGACCCGACCTCGGATAAGCGGAAGATGATGGATGGATGGATGGATGGATGGATGGTACATCACTGAAAAAAGGTTTAGATCATAAGCACATTTAGTGCACTGACTGCTTTGTATAGGTCATAATTATGCTGCTAATAGTTATTTTAGCATTTTATTGCATATTGTGATTCTGATGTTTATTGATTTAGATTGTACAATATTGAGGAAAGAACTAGAAATTATTGAATATTTATTATGAATACTTGATAATATATTATTGAATAATATATTATGAATACTTAGTTGGATAATATATTATGAATACTAGATAACGCAATTTAGTGTTATTTAATGAAGATTATGGATTTATAGGAATGGTTCTGGCTCTTACACAGGCCAGGCTTCTCTTTTTGATGGCGAGCTGAGGAAAATAATCACCTAGTCCAAGGATCGGTATTGGAAGATTCTAGCCAGGAACCTCAACACCTGCTCTGTCTGTGCTGGTAGGAGGCTCTCGAGCCAACCCTTTACAATTATCACTTTACCCGCAGCACAAGGACTGTACTGCTATCTTTTTTTCCCAAGAACTATTATCTGAATTGAGATTTAAACAAGATCCAAAGACACTGATTAGTTTAAATGGAATTATATATATATGTATATAGTACTTGTGTTTTTCTCTTTAAATTGCTTTCATGTTGAATGGCCATTCAACGCATTGTGTGTGTATATATCTGCTGTCCATCACTAATTCTCCAATACACGGTGTCAACCAAACTACAATTTAAGCTCTGCCTCTCTCTACGAGTTGAAACTAGTCTTCTGTTCCTAGCCCATAACACCCCATTTATATATTTATTGCATTGCTTTGTAGCACGTATAGGTTATATATATATATATATATATATACATATATATATATATGTATATATATATATATATATATATATATATGTGTGTATATATATATATATATATATATATATATATATATATATATATATATATATATATATATATATATATATATATATATATATATATATATATATATACACAATGGATGTCCGCTAACTTTTTGCAACTCAACGCCCAAAAAACGGAAATGCTGATTATCGGTCCTGCTAGACACTGACCTCTATTTAATGATACAACTCTAACGTTTGACAACCAAACAATTAAACAAGGCGACACGGTAAAGAATCTGGGTGTTATCTTTGACCCAACTCTCTCCTTTGAGTCACACATTAAAAGCGTTACTAAAACGGCCTTCTTTCATCTCCGTAATATCGCTAAAATTCGCTCCATTCTGTCCACTAAAGACGCTGAGATCATTATCCATGCGTTTGTTACGTCTCGTCTCGACTACTGTTACGTATTATTTTCGGGTCTCCCCATGTCTAGCATTAAAAGATTACAGTTGGTACAAAATGCGGCTGCTAGACTTTTGACAAGAACAAGAAAGTTTGATCACATTACGCCTGTACTGGCTCACCTGCACTGGCTTCCTGTGCACTTAAGATGTGACTTTAAGGTTTTACTACTTACGTATAAAATACTACACTGTCTAGCTCCATCCTATCTTGCCGATTGTATTGTACCATATGTCCCGGCAAGAAATCTGCGTTCAAAGGACTCCGGCTTATTAGTGATTCCCAAAGCCCAAAAAAAGTCTGTGGGCTATAGAGCGTTTTCATTTCGGGCTCCAGTACTCTGGAATGCCCTCCCGGTAAAAGTTCGAGATGCCACCTCAGTAGAAGCATTTAAGTCTCACCTTAAAACTCATTTGTATACTCTAGCCTTTAAATAGACTCCCTTTTTAGACCAGTTGATCTGCCGCTTCTTTTCTTTTTCTCCTATGTCCCACTCTCCCTTGTGGAGGGGGTCCGGTCCGATCCGGTGGCCATGTACTGCTCGCCTGTGTATCGGCTGCGGACATCTCTGCGCTGCTGATCCGCCTCCGCTTGGGATGTTTTCCTGCTGGCTCCGCTGTGAACGGGACTCTCGCTGCTGTGTTGGATCCGCTTTGGACTGGACTCTTGCGACTGTGTTGGATCCATTATGGATTGAACTTTCACAGTATCATGTTAGACCCGCTCGACATCCATTGCTTTCCTCCTCTCCAAGGTTCTCATAGTCATCATTGTCACCGACGTCCCACTGGGTGTGAGTTTTCCTTGCCCTTATGTGGGCCTACCGAGGATGTCGTATTGGTTTGTGCAGCCCTTTGAGACACTAGTGATTTAGGGCTATATAAGTAAACATTGATTGATTGATTGATATATATATATATATATATATATATATATATATATATATATATATATATATATATATATATATGGGGAATGAGCGGTAGAAAATGGATGGATGGATGGATTTATATATATTACTGTACATTACTGCCCTCTGGTGTCAGTCTGCCGCCGTCATCCCCTCAGTCCTCCCTGCGTTTCATAGCAGTCTGCTATTTAAAATTTGTAATCTGTGCCAATATTACAGCGGACATCCCTTAAAATGAATTGTAAATATCCTCAATTCCTAGTGTGACGTCATAGGTCAACCGGAAAAGTAATTCTGTCCTCCTCTCTAAAATGAAATAAGAGCCCCCCCAGTGTACAGGGGGCACATGAAGTATGACCAATATTCGCATATGAAAATACAAAAAATTTCAATATTTGAGAAATCAGACTAATTTAGTGCATGGAAACGTAGTGACTGCTGAAAAAAAGATGCTTATTACAGATGCAACTCTTGCAACAGTTCATGGTTTCAATTTGGTTCAGATTCTTGTGGTGACAAGTCAGTCAAAGAATCAATTCTGGATTTAGCGAGCACGGCCATCGCTGCTGCTCACTGCTCCCCTCACCTCCCAGGGGGTGGAAAAAGGGGATGGGTCGAATGCAGAGAGTAATTTCACCACACCTAGTGTGTGTGTGACTATCAGTGGTACTTTAACTTTAACACGTCTTAAAATTAAAGATATTTTAAATGATAAATGGGTTGTACTTGTATAGCGCTTTTCTACCTTCAAGGTACCCAAAGCGCTTTGACACTACTTCCACATTTACCCATTCACACACACAATCACACACTGATGGAGGGAGCTGCCATGCAAGGCGCCAACCAGCACCCATCAGGAGCAAGGGCGAAGTGTCTTGCTCAGGACACAACGGACGTGACGAAGTTGGTACTAGGTGGGATTTGAACCAAGGACCCTCGGGTTGCGCACGGCCACTCTCGGCCACTCTTAGTCATGTATTATTTTGTGTATAATTTACTTTAACACTTTTTCAAAACACACTATAACCTGCTACCCAAGAATGTACAATAATTCTTCTCAACAAAAAAGGAGATATATAACCTTGGAGGAAAATCAAATTTATAACATCTGTATGCCCGTACAACACTTAAAATCTTTAGCATATCCGTATGTGGAATTAAATTATGCAATTGATTAACTAAATACATCAAAAAAAGCACCAATATGATTCAGTTTAAGAGACTGTTCAAACCACAACTGTTCACAAAGTACACAGAACAATAATTATGAACATCTTGAACCCTTTTTTTTTTTTTGGAGGTAAACATTATTTATGTATTTAATCAAAAGGAGGGTGGTCCCAAAAAGGAGGGATTTTTCAAATTGATTGTGTTAGTTTTAAAAGTGCTCCCCCTCTGGTCAACAAATGAAATAACAACTGTGTGTAAAAATTTGAAGTGGTCCCCCTCTGACCAACATATATAATAAGTGTGTATAAGAAATCGAAATGCGCCCCCTTTGACCAAAATTAATATAAAAAAATAAAATATATATAGAAAGACATACTGTAATAACTTGAAGTAAATAATGAAGATTAAACACCAATGACAAAAAAAAAAAAATAATTAACTAAAAGCTTACCTTTTTTATAATTACATAGTATGTATATGTTATTAAAGTTGTAAATACAAAACTTTTTTCATCTAGAAAGGGTGGTCCTAAAGTGGTTGACATTTTTCAGAGGTCTTAAGAAGGTAAAAAGTACAAGAAAGTGCGTGTGTGTGTGTGTGTGTGTGTGTGTGTGTGTGTGTGTGTGTGTGTGTGTGTGTGTGTGAAATATAAAAGTAATTTACAATTTACTTCAACATGTTTTCTCTTGTGGGAAGTAAAATTCCTGGAAGCTGAAAAGTAAACTTATGTACTGACACACATGACGATAAATGATATAAATCAATTATTTTGACTCGGGGGCCACATTTAGAGAAAAATACGTGTCTGGGGGCCGGTTTATCTATTTTTAGGAACACTAATACAAAACTTCACAATAATTTCTGATTGAATGCTAAAAACGTTATGACAGACCGCGTTAAAAAACATAATGGAATTTTACATTTTTCTATGAACGATAAAAGACTGAATATTGACAAAATATGATGGATGGATGGATGGATGAATGTTACACCCCCTTTCTACCGACATATTTTACAATCAAGTGAAATGCAACAAACAATGAAATATGAACGCGAAGGGTGTCAAAAAAATTGTGTGTAAATTATCAAATAAAACTTTGTATTATATTGTGTTCCGGACGAGAAGACAAAAGGCTGAAACCTTCAAAGAAGAATGCTCGTAAAACTACACTGGACTTCCAAGCGGACAGATGGCAGAATCTGCCCAACTTCTACAGGAACTCTTTTTGAAGTATTTTTACAAACTCTTTCTTTGATCTATTTTATGGGACTCCCTTTGAACAATTTTATGGAACTTTCTTTGAACTGTTCGGGAACCGAAGGAAACGCTGTTCACGACCCACTTCCCTGAGGTTAGCAGCTGTGGGAAGGAGAAACAAATAAAGAAGGATGAGTACGGTCTTGGGGCAGAGCTTGGTGGAGACTGTACGGAGAGTGTACAGAGGCCATGTCTCTCCTCAAATTCTGAGTCCAAATTTAGTTCTGTCTCTGTTTGATTATTTGCCTTTTGTCTTGTTTAATAGATGTCATCAGTGTTTGAACCTGACATCTTGTTGGTCCTTCGATCCGGATTTCAACACGTCTGATGATTCCAGCAAGAGTGAGTGAAACCAGAAAGACCATGGCATTTAAATCCTGATTGAGGAACTGCGTTTTCTTCATTTTGGCTGGAATTGGACGAGTGACGGAACACCGAGGACAAAAGGAAGGAACGCAGAGTTCAGTGAGTACGTTTTGAATTACAAAGAAAAAGCGTGTAACTAAGGGTGACGGCGCGTAGAAAAAGTGTGTAACTAAGGGTTACGACGCATGGAAAAAGTGTGTGGCTGAGGGTTACGACGCATATACAAACCCTGTAAATCCTAGGCTCTAACAGGTAAAAAGCCAATATACTGCAGGACATCAGATTACGCGAAAACTGAAATATCCGTGATAAGTTAAAAACTAAAATTCTAAAACTGAAGAGGCCAAAATACTGAAGGTAAACGGGACCGCAAACACTGAAACATCCGTAATAGCCATAAAATACTGGGGGAGGGAGAGCCCACAATGAATTGAAAAATCTGTAAGCCATATCCAGAGGGATGACTGAGTCTAAAACACAGACCTGAAATGGTCTTTTCAGAAAACTGACACTTTTCTGTAAACAACAATAACCTTGGGGGCGTCGGAGTCCACATGAAAAACTTAGATATCCGCTAATCAGTATATTGAAAGGTGTCACCCTTAGGCTATCACTCCATATTAAAGTTGTGAGAAGTAAATAGTGGGTTATTGAGGAAGCATTATTCAAGACACCTCCACTGTGGAATTATCTCCAGTAGAAGCGACGTGTATAAAGGGAAAAAAGATTACAAATTTGAGGGACACTTAAAAACAACCAAATTAGTAGAACCTAAAGGCACCATAAAATAAAAAACAAAAGGCAATCTTAAAATGATGAAGGAAGAAGGAGATGATAATGTAGAATTTTGGCTAAAATTGGTCAGGGCCAGAGAAAAGGGAGACAGAGAGAGTAAGAAGGGTGAGAAGGTGTTATATTGCAAAAAGGAAGAGGAATACACAGGGAACTGCAACAGGCAGAAGAGAGAGACAAAGGAAAAAGTAGATATAAGATGGTTTAAAAAAGGCACATTAGAAGAATATATAAACCATGCACTCCATGCGGAAAAAGTAGTGAAAAATAAAAATAAAAGACAGCAACAACAGCAACAGTTACACCCTACTGCGTATTGGCGTTGTGGCAGAGAAGGACATTTTGCAAGAGACTGTCCTGGGGAAAAAAATAAAAAATAACAAAGTAACTCAGCATGACTGTTAAAAGACAACACCAATTTGTCATGTTGTCAGCATATGCCATTGGTGGTAAGAACGCTGCAAACTTGTTTGTTAATGTGTGTTTAAGTGTGTATCTTTCCAGGTACAAATTGTGTAAAAACCCCGAAATTTCAAATAAAAATAAAATATGTTAAAATACAATTAAAAATAGGAGAACATTTCAAAGTGCTAAAGTGAGATAAAAGTAAAAATCGATGAAGAAATGAGAGGAAAACAATAAGAATTAATGCAAAATGGAATAAACGAATGCGTACGACAGAGATAATGTGTATTGAAATGAGATATGAAGAAAATGTAGACTTAAGATATACATGTATGTTTGTGGCGCTATTATATATGCAAATATATATATATATATATTTGCAATTTTAAAATAATGGAACAAATAAATACCTAGATTAATTTTTATAATAAGAGTTGATATGTATAACATGGTAAAGTGGGATATAAGGGGACGGCGCGTGGCACAGTGGGAGAGTGGCCGTGCGCAACCAGAGGGTCCCTGGTTCAATCCCCACCTAGTACCAACCTCGTCACGTCCGTTGTGTCCAGAGCAAGACACTTCACCCTTGCTCCTGATGGGTGCTGGTTAGCCCCTTGCATGGCAGCTCCCTCCATCAGTGTGTGAATGTGTGTGTGAATGGGTAAATGTGGAAGTAGTGTCAAAGCACTTTGAGTACCTTGAAGGTAGAAAAGCCCTATACAAGTACAACCCATTTATCATTTATCATAAGCTGAGGAAAGAAGAGAAAAATAAAAATAAAATACTCTCTTCAAGTGTTGCGGACCTTTACCCTTGGCAGTGCACTCGCGCACTCACACACAACTTTGTGTGCGTGTGTGTGCGTGGTGCATTGGGGGAGGTGTGAAAATGAATGTGTTACATGTAGGTTTAACTTTGAAGTGTAGTATAACATTCTTAGGTTAAATTATGTTTTAGACATTTGCTGTACTCCATACATCTGGGTGTTGAGCTAAGATAAGATAATAACATAACATAGAATAAATAAGGAGACATGGCAATCAAAACGACTATCAGTTAGCGATAGATAACTGTTTGCTTTGAATATTATTGAATAATAATTGCAAATAAGAAATATAAACAATTGGAAAAATGTAAATTCTGAGTGTAAAAGTATAGATTAAGTGGCGTATGGACAATGAAGTGAGTTTAAAATGTTACTTAAAAAATTACATAAAGTAATACGTATAAAATTTGAATTAGGAGAAAAATGACATTAGCGTTATTAAATCATCTACAGTACATAGTGAAGGATACAAAGTAAGCAAAATAAAAGTCAAATTATGCGAAACAGAAAAAAAGTATGTAGGATATTCCCTAAACAGAGGTGGGCGCACTATTGAGTAAAGTAGGAAAACAAAGAACTACAAGTACAAAAACCACAAATAAAGAAGCAAATAATGTAATTTTTAGGATTAACTAATTACTGTAGAACAGGGGTAGGGAACCTATGGCTCTAGAGCCAGATGTGGCTCTTTTGATGACTGCATCTGGCTCTCAGATAACTCTTAGCTGGCATTGCTTAACATGATAAGTAATGAATAATTCCGCTGATAAGCACAGTGTTTAAAATAACGTTCAAAGGATAAGACATTCTCATGCATTTTAATTCAACCATCCATTTTCTATCGCACCTGTTCAAGAAGTCGCATTAATGGTAAGAAGTATTATATTTATTATTGGTAAGCTTTAGAATAAGTGAATTATATTGTGAAGTGAATTATATTTATATAGCGCTTTTTCTCTAGTGACTCAAAGCGCTTTACATAGTGAAACCCAATATCTAAGTTACATTTAAACCAGTGTGGGTGGCACTGGGAGCAGGTGGGTAAAGTGTCTTGCCCAAGGACACGACGGCAGTGACTAGGATGGCAGAAGCGGGGGTTGAACCTGGAACCCTCAAGTTGCTGGCACGGCCACTCTACCATCCGAGATGTACTGCTCCAATAACAACGTTATTAAAAAGAATAAGAGACGTATTATGTTGGTCTTACTTAAAAATGCACGCATTTAATTGTATTCAGTGTTAAAAAATATTATATGGCTCTCACGGAAATACATTTGAAAATATTTGGCTTTCATGGCTCTCTCAGCCAAAAAGGTTCCCGACCCCTGCTGTAGAAGTTGGATATCAAATTATGCTGAAATAGTAGCTCCATTAAATAAATTAATGTAAAAAAAAATGTAATCATCTGTAGAGTGGAATTCAGAAGCTGAAGCAGCATTCTGTGAAATAAAAATATAATAGTATGTGCGGTTGTTACAGCAACGGAAATTTTGAAAACTATCAAATGACCATCAAATTACTCAATGCAAGCTGCAGAATTAGTAACACAAATAGAAGCATGTAAAGTAATGAAAGATCAAATGGTCACAATATTCACAGATAGTCAATACAGATTTTCAACATTGCACACATTTGCATAACACTGGAAGAATATAGGAATGATAACGTCAACAGGAAAACCTGTAAAACATGGAGAACTATTAGAATTTTTTTTTTATATTAGAAGCGGTACAGCTACCAGCTAAAATAGCAATATGCAAATGTGCAGCACACACCGAAGGAACGTACATAGTATGACTAGGAAATGTGTTGGCTGACAAAACAGCAAAACAAGCAGCAGAAAAAGAAATACCAATTTCAAACTACAAATTAGTGACATGAATAATGATATACTAAAATATATGCAACAACAAAGTACTCCAAAAGAAAAAGATAAATGAATAAAAAAACAGAGTCACGTTGAACAAAGAAGACATCTATGTATGTCCAGACAATAAACTAATCGTACCAAAAAATCTTTATAAGTGGGTAGCAGTTTTGAGACATAGGTGAACTCATGGCTCAACAGGAGGGATATGACTAGCCTCATATGGAAGTACTAAACTTCCTATAGTTTAATTTGAATAAATGTTTTTTTTTTTAAATTGTATACAACATTTATGCATGGATTTTATTGAACTAAATAAGAGTGAAGGAAAACATTATTGTCTGGTCATAGTAGATGCATTTTCAAAGTCAATCAATCAATCAATGTTTATTTATATAGCCCTAAATCACAAATGTCCCAAAGGACCGTACAAACCACTACGACGACGACATCCTCGGGAGAACCCACATAAGGGCAAGGAAAACTCACACCTAGTGGGACGCCAGTGACAATGATGAATATGAGAAACCTTGGAGAGGACCTCAAATGTGGGCAACGCCCCCCCCCCCCCCACCCCCCCTCTAGAGGACCGAAAGCAATGGATGTCGAGCGGGTCTAACATGATACTGTGAAAGTTCAATCATTAGTGGCTCCAACACAGCCGCGAGAGTTAAGTTCAAAGCGGATCCAAGACAGCAGCGAGAGTCCTGTCCACAGGAAATCAGCATCGTAGAGATGTCCCCAACCGATACACAGGCGAGCGGTCCATCCTGGGTCCCGACGAGCGGTCCATCCTGGGTCTCTACTCTGGACAACCAGTACTTCATCCATGGTCATCGGATTGGCCCCCCTCCACAAGGGAGGGGGGGACAGAGGAGAAAAAGAAAAGAAGCGGCAGATCAACTGGTCTAAAAAGGATGTCTATTTAAAGGCTAGAGTATACAAATTAGTTTTAAGGTGAGACTTAAAAGCTTCTACTGAGGTAGCATCTCGAACTGTTACCGGGAGGGCATTCCAGAGTACTGGAGCCCGAACGGAAAATGCTCTATAGCCCGCAGACTTTTTTTGGGCTCTAGGAATCACTAATAAGCCGGAGTCTTTTGAATACAGATTTCTTGCCGGGACATATGGTACAATACAATCGGCAAGATAGGATGGAGCTAGACAGTGTAGTATTTTATATGTAAGTACCGGTAGTAAAACCTTAAAGTCACATCTTAAGTGCACAGGAAGCCAGTGCAGGTGAGCCAGTATAGGCATAACATTATCAAACTTTCTTGTTATTGTCAAAAGTCTAGCAGCCGCATTTTGTACCAACTGTAATCGTTTAATGCTAGACATGGGGAGACCCGAAAATAATACGTTACAGTAATCAAAACGAGACGTACCAAACGCATTGATAATGATCTCAGCGTCTTTAGTGGACAAAATGGAGCGAATTTTAGCGATATTACGGAGATGAAAGTGGGTAGAAATATTTCCTACAGGAAAAGCAGATGCGCTAACAGTAGCAAAAGCATTATGCAAAGAGTTGGTAAAAATGTACAGGACATGAACGTTACGAGTACAACAGGACTTAGACCACCTGAAATAATATTTGGAAGACCTTATCAGCTTCCAAAATGTTTTAAAAATCAATGAAAAGGAAACATTTGCATTCTCCAAGGGGGGGAGAGAGGTTGTAAACAAGTAAGACAGCAGTAAAGATAGTGGAAAGACCAAGCTGAGTACACCAAGACCATTGTAAAAAGGTCATGTAATGGGAAAAAAGTATTTGGGATTGTATTTGTGTTATCAAAGGGACATGTTAACTGGCACAATATAAATTCCACTGTCATACTTGTAAGCATACCATTTGATGGTGTGTCAAAGTTTGATAATAATTGGTTCCTGTTTTGGCAAATTAATTTGTTCCTTATGACGGAGCAAGTTGGAAAGGCTACAAAAACTGATTGTGTTGTATGTAAAAGCCCAGACAATTACTCAAGATGAGTCAAAAAAAGTTTATTGAAGTAATGAGCAAAACAAAATTGACCTTGTAGGTAAAGAGACAAAACAGAAACCAATAATTGATAAATATGTAAAAAAAAAAAAGCTAATTATACCTGCATTGACATGCAAGGCTCTGTACAACAGTTAGGAAACTTATCATAAGAACTGCTTACACATAGCAAATGTATGAATATTTGGACAAAGATTTTTAACATGCCTGAATAGTTTTGATATATCTGAACATGGGAAAATAATTAGACATGGTAAACTGGAAAAGTGTTGTAGATCCAATTTTGATCGATGCAATGGGTGTCCATAGAAGTGTATCTGACGACTATAAATTGGTTAATCAAGTTGCAGCTGAATTTGAATCATTCGTCTACATGTGGTGTACGATTAACAAAAATGTTGACAGAATAAACTATGTCCACTGGAACGTACAGAGATTAGAAAATTACACAGGCTGACTTGAAGCCGTTGCCGATCAACTCACCGCCACCTTCCTTATGGCTTTTCAAAACCGTATAACGCTAGACACAAGGGCGTAGAATTGGGTAGGGACGCTAGGGACACGTCCCTACCAATATCCAGCTGCTACTGTGTAGTCACTATCAATACACGCGCTGCCCGTAATGTTTAGTCAATGATTATGGCACAGAAAGGGTTAAATGTCGGTCTCTGCTAGAAGTCCCGCCTCTAACCTAAATATCGCTCACTGATTGGTTGCCGCTTTCATGCTAACTTACGTGTGATTGGCTGTCCACGCTGTCACTCCTTCTGCTTGTAAAAGCTAGCCTACATGCTAGTTGCTAGCGAGCGGACGAGAGGCAGTGCAACTCGGTGTAAGTTGTAAGTGTAAGTTGCAAGTAAGTGTAAGTTGTCAACATGTTCGGCATTTTTTGTTCCTGGCACACGGTAGCTAGATATATTTTAATATCAGTGCTGTGATTTACATTGTGTTTGTGTCTGTTTGCGTGCGTGTGTGCTGTAGGTTTTGAAGGATGTCAATGAAAAGAAAACTGGATATAAGAGACTTCTTTAGGAGTCAAACTGTAAGTTACTTCAAGACAGTATAGAGGCTCAACAATATTGAATAATTCAACAATATATCACTCCAGTCACGCCCCTTAGAGTGCTATAATGAGCATATACCATAGACTGGAGTGATATATTGCTTTTATAAAACGGTTACAAATAAAGGCAATATAAAATAGGAATACTAAATCAATTTAATGTAGTTCTATTCAACCAGAAATACATATTATCCAATAAAATAGCCTCACTGTGGAAAAAATTGTCCCACCTATCCAGACATTAGCTCCAAATTAGCTCTGCATCTCGTCTTTTCCTCTGCTTTTTTTCCAGGTGAAAGTCAATGCTCAGTCCCCTTTACCATTGTTAACCCTCCCCGGAGGTGAAAGATAACCTTAAACATGTGAATTCAACTACTTTAGTCCGTTTTTTAACTTCGTAAAAACATCAGCTGTCTTTTACTACGGACTGCAACAGTCCGTTGTCATGGATACATGACAACAACTTCCATTCATACCAGTCATGCGTGCCCGAGGCGGAGTGATAGCCTACGCTGTAATAAGGCTTTAGAATATTTAAACCGCGGTTGACAGCCGATCAGATCGCCGGATTTCACCTTTCCGTTTTATTTTTGAAATTATTTTTTAGTTTCATGTATTTGTGTAGAAGTGAGTAACGGTTTGAAAATACCAAAGTGGTGGAAATACAATAAACCCTCACTAGATGATCATGTGATTTTACAATGCTAAAATATAATTCATTAATATGAAGTAATATTCATATTTAGTAAAAGCCTTTTTGCTCAGGCAGTAACTGTACCATCATGGTCATTG
Source organism: Nerophis ophidion (assembly GCF_033978795.1). Taxonomy (NCBI): domain Eukaryota; kingdom Metazoa; phylum Chordata; class Actinopteri; order Syngnathiformes; family Syngnathidae; genus Nerophis; species Nerophis ophidion. The sequence continues at coordinate 73,664,252 of NC_084611.1, forward strand.
TCCTTAATGTATCTGTCATGCATCAACATATTTTTGGCCAGCAGTTCATATCTGTGACAGACCGGCGGAGGCATGTGTTTGGCTCTTTCAAATAGGAACAACCAGTGGACACTAATCTGCTTGTATTTGAGTATTAGTGACAAACATATTTACAGTACAAAAGCAGCAATAGAAAGAAGTAGTTGAAGGGAAAAATTGAGTGATTTAAACACAAGTTGGGGAAAATATTATTACAGTTAATTTATGTTTATTTACAATGTTGTATTGCATGAATGTATTTCTGATGTTGTTGATGGACAGTAGGCTATGTTAATTGACAGTATGATGCACAGTTGCACTACAGCCCTACACTAAGGAGTAAAGATGAGAACTCTTCCAAGTTGTCTCCTTTGCTTTCATTTTAGTTGCTTTACCCTCTAACATCTGCATGACGTGAAATTATGATTGCTATTGTAAAAAAAAGAAGAAGTAAACTTTCAGAGTGCTGCCTTGGAGCACTTTTGTGTCCCCACCAATCTCAAAATCAAACCTACTCCCTTGGCTAGACATGTTGTTAGCGGAAAAAGGGGGCGTGTGCGCAATATTTGGTGAACGGTGTTGGATGTTCATACCAAACTACACCGATAAAGAAAGTAGCCTGACCAAAGCACTGGAAGGCCTGCACACCCTTAACGGTAATACTAAAAAGCACTCTGGCATAGATAAAACTATGTGTGAGTGGTTGGACGTGTTTGGCAAATACACTATGTTCTGTGCTTAACCGTCTTGATTACCACAGCGATTAGCCCAGCAGATGAAAAGCTGTTCAGATGTACTTCCTGGTGGATAACAAGGAAAATGAATATGAAGAAGAAAATATCTTCCTGGATGGTGTTGCTGATTTATTTCCAGAAATGTCATAATTATGAGGGAAAAATTGATGTTCAATTCTGAGTGTAAACACAACTTGGTTCTGGGAAAATTAACCAATAAATGAAAATCGCAAGAAGAAGTTAATGGGGATGAGAAGAATCCGGGGAAATTATTTGATAAACAGGGGGGAAATGTCAGAAAAATTGTGTGTAAATTATCAAATAAAACTTTGTATTACATTGTGTTCCGGACGAGAAGATAAAAGGCTGAAACCTTCAAAGAAGAATGCTCATAAAACTTCACTGGACTTCCAAGCGGACAGATGGCAGAATCTGCCCAACTTCCACAGGAACTCTTTTCGAAGTATTTTTGCAAACTCTTTCTTTGATCTATTTTATGGGACTCCCTTTGAACAATTTTATGGAACTTTCTTTGAACTGTTGGGGAACCGAAGGCAACGCTGTTCACGACCCACTTCCCTGAGGAAGCAGCTGTGGGAAGGAGAGAAGGGGGCGGGGGGGAATCAAATAAAGAAGGATGAGTACGGTCGTGGGGCAGAGCTTGGTGGAGCCTGTACAGAGAGTGTACAGTGGCCATGTCTCTCTTCAGATTCTGAGTCCAAATTTAATTCTGTCTCTGTTTGATTCTTTGCCTTTTGTCTTGGTTAATAGATGTCATCAGTGTTTGAACCTGACAAAGGGTACAAAATAAACCCACCTACAATCTGATACATCTGATATATCACTAAGCTTTAGAACTTTGTTGTGAAAGTCCCCTCACGCGTCTGCGGAAACGCTTCTCGCCCACACTACTGTGACGTAGATTACCATAGTAACAAATTAGATTACCATAGTAACTAGTACATCATCCATAAGCGCAGATTCCAACCATTGAAATACTTAGTATAGTTGAAGACTTACAGTCATTAGAAAACATCACAGCACATCATAATGGCAGCTACACTTTCCATCTTAAAGATCTAAAATAATTATTTGGGAAAGTCCGGCGGGCCAGATTGAAAAGCTTAACGGGCCGCATGTGGCCCCCAGGTCCTAATTTGCCCAGGTCAAATTAATCATTAAAGATTTTTTTTTTGCTGCTTTGCCTGACGTCATGTCACTTTTTACAGTCAATATGTTTATATGTACTAAATTAGTCTGATTTGTCAAATAATTCAGTTATTACGCTTCATGTGAAGTTGTAGTTTCTATTCTCTTTTCTCTAATGTGATTGGTGGCCATATGCAGTGTGCCTCTCGTACACTAGGGGGCAATGGTGGTCATTTCAGCTTGTTTATCTATGTAAATACAGTAGAAGTAGACAATGATACATGCTAATAAGATAGTGCTAGTAACTTTTAAAGCTACGGCTCTAGCAGATAAGTACTACTTTCCACTGCTTTTTGATGTTGGTAATGTTTAAATGATGACCTGTGGTTATTAGGATCATCAGAGACTGACAAAAAGATTACGTTTCTTTGTTAACTACTTAAGGAGTTTTCTGTTCAGCAGTTCTCTCAAACAGCCGGGATATGCTGGCGTTATGTCACATCATTGTTGTGTCTTCTTTGGGAACACTCTAAAACTTATTAAACAAGTAAGTGTCACGTGGGTGTTGCACCTTACTGCGGGGTCGTTCGCCCAAGATGCAGACTGACAACTCCAGACGAAAGTGTGAAGGTAGAAATATCATATATTGGGAAGCGTGCCGATCGCATGAGAAGCTAAGGAACCAAAACTTAGCACAGGAACCAGGAATCGAGAAACAGTCATAAACCAACACGTTGCATACAGCAAATAATGAAGCCAGACTGAGCGTGGCAAGAAACGTGAGTAAATAGCTCTCAGATTAGTGCTCGGCAGCAGGTGAGCATGCCGACCACTAACCAGAGGGAGGTGAACCCAAACAGTACCCATGGTAATCAAAACAAACTCATGGGTGCCCAAAAAAAACAGGAACTGAGGGAATCCAAAACTAACAGACCATGACTAAACAAAACATGATCCGGGCCACTGATCATGACAGTAAGTGGGTCTCTATTTTATCACATACTTAAAAATGCTGACCTATTTCAGCTTTCTGTTGCTGTACTATGTGCTTGTTTGTTTGGTAAAATAGAATTAAACGTCACTACTGCCAACGTTGGATTGGTGAAACAGAGTCTGGCAAGCCGTAATCAATAATAATAGTAATAATAGTTGTAATATATTATTATGACATAAATAAATGAAATTAAACTCTATATAACGGAGTAAAAGTAGCGTAAAGTAAAACGTATGTTACATTAAAACTACTCGATCAAGTACAATTTATCCAAAAAGCTACTTTAGTAAATGTATTGTAGTAAATGTAACGCGTTACTACCCCCATCTGATTATAAAGTATGTGATTGACAAGCCGAGAAGAACATTTTATCAGAGATTAAATGTTGATTAATATACTTACGGGTGGGGTGTATACCTAATATAATTGCTGTGAACAAAGCCGCCTATCCCACGTAGCTCCGCTTTGCACCAGTCACTATCCTTTTGAAAAACCTGTGGAAATTGAAAGAGAAAAGAAGACATAAGTATTACGGCTCATGCCATCATAACTCAGTGTAATGTGTGGTACACAAAGATGAATATTGCCAAATGTTAACTACACTCAAACACTCACAATGTACCTTTATTGTTGCATAATCAACAGTTTTCAGGTGTCTTAATCACTTTTATACACAGGTGTATAAAATCAAACAGTTAGGCATGGAGACTGTTTCTACAAACATTTGTGAAAGAATGCGCTGCTTTCAGTGATTTCCAGCGTGGAATTGTAATGGGATGCCACCTGTGCAACAAATCCAGTCGTGAAATTTCCTAAATATTCCAAAGTCAACTGTCTGCTTTATTGTAAGAAAATGGAAAAGTTTGGTAACGACAGCAGCTTAGCCACAAAGTGGTAGGCCAAGTAAACAAACAGAAAGGGATCAGTGGAGGAATTATGGTGGTTTTTTTTTGTTTTTTTTCAGGAGTTGGGATTGGCCCCTTAAATCCAGTGAAAGGAACTTTGAATGCTCCGGGATACCAAAACATTTTGGACGATTCCAAGCTCCCAACAGTTTGGAGCGGGCCCCTTCCTCTTCAAACATGACTGTGCACCAGTGCACAAAGCAAGGTCCATAAAGACATGGATGACAGAGTCTGGTATGGATGAACTTGACTGGCCTGCACAGAGTCCTGATCTGAACCCGATAGATCACCTTTTTAATGAATTAAAACGGGGACTGAAAGCCAGGCCTTCTCGACCAACAACAGTGTGTGACCTCACCAATGGAAAATTCCTATAAACACACTTCGCAACCTTGTGGATAGCCTTCCCAGAAGAGTTGAAGCTGTAATATCTGCAAAAGGTCATATTGAACCCTATGGGGTTAGGAATGGGATGGCGCTTCAAGTTCATATGGGAGTCAAGGCAGGTGGCCGAACACTTTTGGCAATATATATATATATATATATATATACATATATATATATATATATATATATATATATATATGTATACATAAAGCCAGTGAAGTTGATAAAAACAGAATAAAATGATTTGCAAATCCTTTTCCACCTAAATTCAATTGATTAGACTGCATAGATGTATGTATTTGTGTATATATATATACATATATATATATATATATATATATATATATATATATATATATATATATATATATATATATATATATATATATATATATATATATATATATACAGACAGTGGGGCAAAAAAGTATTTAGTCAGCCACCGATTGTGCAAGTTCTCCCACTTAAAATGATGACAGAGGTCTGTAATTTTCATCATAGGTACACTTCAATTGTGAGAGACAGAATGTGAAAAAAAATCCAGGAATTCACATTGTAGGAATTTCAAAGAATTTATTTGTAAACCATGGTGGAAAATAAGTATTTGGTCAACCATTCAAAGCTCTCACTGATGGAAGGAGGTTTTGGCTCAAAATCTCATGATACATGGCCCCATTCATTCTTTCCTTAACAAGGATCTGTCGTCCTGTCCCCTTAGCAGAAAAACAGCCCCAAAGCATGATGTTTCCACCCCCATGCTTCACAGTAGGTATGGTGTTTTTGGGATGCAACTCAGTATTCTTCTTCCTCCAAACACGACGAGTTGAGTTTATACCAAAAAGTTCTATTTTGGTTTCATCCGACCACATGACATTGTCCCAATCCTCTGCTGTATCATCCATGTATCCATTTTGGTATGTGGAAAATAAGTATTTGGTCACGTCAAACAAGGAAGATCTCTGGCTCTCACAGACATGTAACTTCTTCTTTAAGAAGCTCTTCTGTCCTTCACTCCTTACCTGTATTAATAGAACCTGTTTGAACTCGTTATTGGTATAAAAGACACCTGTCCACAGCCTCAAACAGTCAGACTCCAAACTCCACTACGGCCAAGACCAAAGAGCTGTCGAAGGACACTAGGAAAATAATTGTAGACCTGCACCAGACTGTGAAGAGTGAATCTACAATGGGTAAGCGGCTTGGTGTGAAAAAAATCAACTGTGGGACTAATTGTCAGAAAATGGAAGACATACAAGACCACTGATAATCTCCCTCGATCTGGGGCTCCACGCAAGATCTCATCCCGTGTGGTCAAAATTATCATGAGAACAGTGAGCAAAAATCCCAGAACCACACGGGGGACCTGGTGAATGACCTGCAGAGAGCTGGGACCAAAGAAACAAAGGTTATCATTAGTAACACACTACGCCGACAGGGAATCAAATCCTGCAGTGCCAGATGTGTTCCCTTGCTTAAGGTAGTGCATGTCCAGGCCCGTCTGAAGTTTGCCAGAGAGCACATGGATGATACAGCAGAGGATTGGGAGAATGTCATGTGGTCAGATGAAACCAAAATAGAACTTTTTGAAATGAACTCAACTCGTCATGTTTGGAGGAAGAAGAATACTGAGTTGCATCCCAAGAGCACCAGTATCATGTTGGACCCGCTCGACATCCATTGCTTTCCTCCTCTCTAAGGTTCTCATAGTCATTATTGTCACCGACGTCCCACTGGGTCATCATTGTCACCGATGTCCCACTGGGTGTGAGTTTTCCTTGCCCTTATGTGGGCCTACCGAGGATGTCGTGGTGGTTTGTGCAGCCCTTTGAGACACTAGTGATTTAGGGCTATATAAGTAAACATTGATTGATTGATTGATACCTACTGTGAAGCATTGGGGTGGAAACATCATGCTTTGGGGCTGTTTTTTCTGCTAAGGGGACAGGACGACTGAGCCGTGTTAAGGAAAGAATGAATGGGGCCATGTATCGTGAGATTTTGAGCCAAAACCTCCTTCTATCAGTGAGCGCTTGGAAGATGAAACGTGGCTGGGGCTTCCAGCATGACAATGATCCCAAACACACCGCCCGGGCAACGAAGGAGTGGCTCCGTAAGAAGCATTTGAAAGTCCTGGAGTGGCATAGCCAGTCTCCAGACCTCAACCCCATAGAAAAACTGCGGAGGGAGTTGCTCGGCGACAGCCCCGAAACTTCACTGCTCTCGAGAATATCTGCATAGAGGAATGGGCCAAAATACCAGCTACTGTGTGTGCAAACCTGGTAAAGACCTATAGTAATCGTTTGGCCTCTGTTATTGCCAACAAAGGTTATAATACAAAGTATTGAGTTGAATTTTTGTTATTGACCAAATACTGTATTTCCTTGAATTTCCGCAGGGCATATAGTATGCGCCTGCCGTGAATTACTGCCGGGTCAAACTCGCTTCGCAAAATAATTAGCGCATGCTTAGTATTACCGCCTGGTCAAACTCGTGACGTCACGAGTGACACTTCCCCTGTCATCATTTTCAAAACGGAGGAGGCTGATTTCAATACCGGTAATTTAAAATCGCATAAAGGGAAGAAGATTAAGAGCTATTCAGTAGGATTTAAGGTTCAAGCTTACATCACACTCAAAATTTTACTGTATGCCTTTGGTAAGCGCAGGAGTGAGAAGAAGTTTTAAATTAATTAGCGCCCAGGCGGCAATTCAAAGAAATACGGTACTTATTTTGCACCATAATTCACAAATAAATTATTTAAAATTCCTACAATGTGAATTTCTGGATTTTTTTTCCCATTCTGTCTCTCACAGTTGAAGTGTACCTATGATGAAAATTACAGACCTCTGTCATCATTTTAAGTGGGAGAACTTGCACAATCGGTGGCTGACTAAATACTTTTTTGCCCCACTGTGTGTGTATATATATATATATATATATATATATATATATATATATATATATATATATATATATACATATATACATATGTATATAAATATATATATATGTGTATATATATATATATATATATATATACACGTATATATATATATATACACATATATATATATATACACATATATATATATATACACATATATATATATTTATATACATATGTATATATGTATATATATATATATATATACATATATATATATATATACACTTATCCATCCATCCATCCATTTTCTACCGCTTATTCCCTTTCGGGGTCGCGGGGGGCGCTGGCGCCTATCTCAGCTACAATCGGGCAGAAGGCGGGGTACACCCTGGACAAGTCGCCACCTCATCGCAGGGCCAACACAGATAGACAGACAACATTCACACTCATATTCACACACTAGGGCCAATTTAGTGTTGCCAATCAACCTATCCCCAGGTGCATGTCTTTGGAGGTGGGAGGAAGCCGGAGTACCCGGAGGGAACCCACGCATTCACGGGGAGAACATGCAAACTCCACACAGAAAGATCCCGAGCCTGGATTTGAACCCAGGACTGCAGGACCTTCGTATTGTGAGGCAGACGCACTAACCCCTCTGCTACCGTGAAGCCCACGGTGGCAGAGGGGTGTATATATATACATATATACACTTATACATATATATATATACATATATATATATATATATATATATATATATATATATATATATATATATATATATATATATATATATATATATATATATATATATATATATGTCTTGATTGGATTATCCGGAGAATAGTGCTCGATACCGTGGTAGAGCGCAATATGTAGGTGTGGGAAAAAATCACAAGACTACTTCATCTCTACAGATCTGTTTCATGAGGGGTTCCCTCAATCATCAGGAGATTTTAATGGAAGCATTCACATACAATGGTTTATATAGAGCACAGAGTGGGTGGGTACAAGCAGGCGTAGGGTGTGGTGATTGGCTCATGTGTTACCTAGGAGGTGTTTCCGTCTATGGCGGCATGTTGAAATGATTTCACTGCGCTTGTTGAGGGATGATAGATCAGGATGATATATAATAAACAGTTTCTCTTTTAAGCATAGGTTGCATCTTTTATTACCACTGTTGTAAGGTGTGCTGGATGCAAGAATTTGCCATGTTATTGAATATTCAACATTATTGTCTTTGAGGTTCCAAATGTGTTTGCTGAGTTCTGTGGAATTCTGCAAAGTCTGGTGTCTAAAGGAGGCGTTGTGATTATTCAATCTTGTTTTGAACGCTCCTTCGGTTAATCCTACGTACGTGTCGGATGTGTTAATGTCCTTGCGTATTACCTTTGCTTGGTAAACGACTGATGTCTGTAAGCACCTTCCGTTGAGAGGGCAATCAGGTTTCTTGCGACAGTTACATTCATTATTGGTTTCAGAGTCGTTTAGTCTGGGGGTAGGCAGTCCTTTTGCAATTGCTTTGTTGTGGTTTGAAATGATTTGTTGCATGTTATTCATACAGCTGTAGCTCAATTTAATGTTGTTCTTGTTGAATATTTTTCTTAGGGTGTTGCCTTTGGGGAAGTGTTTGTCGATCAGAGTGAGGAACTTGCGGCCGATGTTGGTTGAGACGTCTTTGCTGAATGGCGGATTGTACCAGATGATGTTGTTTCGTTTTCTGCTCTTTTTTGGTTGGTTTCCTGGGGTGGGTTCATAGGTGAGGGTGAAGTTGTATCCGCTTTCATCAAGTGCTTTCTGGTACGGGGGGGTTGCTTGGTCGAATTCAGCTTTGAGGATGACAGCATCGATAGCCTTTTATTAATTCCGGTAGGTATTCTTTTCGTGGTGGTGGGTGGGTGGTTGCTGTCATGGTGCACGTATTGGAGTGTTGTGTTGGGTTTCGTGAATGGTTGGTAGCTGTTATTTCTCAGGTTGAAAGTGACGTCGAGGAAGTTGACGGTTTGCTTGTTGGCCTCAATCGTGATCCGTAGGCCGTTTTCTTTGAAGATTTGGCATATGCGCTTCTTGGTGTTCTCGCTGCTCCTTGGCGAGGCGCGGCACACTGCCAGTCCATCATCACGGTAAATACCAAGGTTCAGGTTGAGGCTAGCAAGCTGGGAGAGGAGGAAACTCCCAACGAGTTCGCACGTTTCTGCTCCGTCAAAACTCCCCATAGTAACGTCAAATGTTGAATTGTTCTTTTTTTGCCATGGTGTACTGTTGTGGATGAGTATGGAGTTCTTTGCGTGGATGATGATGTTTCTTTCGTTGCCTGTGATTGAGTCGTAGTCCGAGGCGAAGTTTAGTGCTTGGGTCAGTAGGTCTTGCGTGATGGAAGGGTAAAATTCTTCGATGTCGAAGGAGATAAAGTTGTGTTGTTGTTTGTCTTGGATGTTGTTGAACCATTTGATTACTGCTGCTGTATTTCTCCATTGGTTGAGTGGTGTTTTGTCCTTGATTTTTGCGTTGATTCTGTCCAGGATTATTTTGCTGATTTTTCCTATTTCGGATTTAGTTGGGTTTATTAGTCGGCATGTTGGGTTATTTGCGAAGTTGGGTTTGTGGTCCTTCACTGTGATGAAGGCTTCTTTGTTGGCTGTGGCGTCCACCCTGTCCTCAATGTCCAGTTCGGTTGCGTATATATATATATATATATACATATATATATATATATATACATATATATATATATATATATATATATATATATATATATATATATATATATATATATATATATATATATATATGTATTTGTTACCGTATTGAACACATGATACAAGATGATGCAATAATAGAAAATAGAAAGGTTATGGCAAGCAGAAAACTGTTAATTCAAAACTAACCTAATACAGTTAAAATACGCGATGAGGCGATAAAGTGTGTTTTTTCTGATTACTTGATTAATCGGAAAAAAATGATTGATTAACCGATTAGTAAAGTAATTGATAGCTGCAGCCCTATTTCCAAAGTTCTTAAAACCCTTCATACACTCTCAAACCTATGTAATTTTAATATCAAAACTTAAATATTTGTCACAGCTGCATCTCTCCAGATCACTGGTGTGTGTGTGCGCGTGTGTGTGTGTATGCGTGTGTGTGTGTTTGTGCGTGTATGCTTGTGTATGTGTGTGTGCGTGTGTGTGTGCGTGTATGCTTGTGTGTGTGTGTGTGCATGTATGCTTGTGTGTGTGTGTGCGAGCGACAGGATGAAAAACTGACTTGAAATTACTGATACTCAATATGTAATATCAAGAGGCAGGTAGAAGACTATCTGAAATCCACCTCTAACTAACTACCAACTAAAGAAGGGATTTAGTTGTACACACACACACGCACACACACGCACACACACAATCTTACACGCCTAACACACTTTCTTTTCAAGAATACTGAACCGTCCCATTGATTTCCGTGTTTATCTTCATCCTCAGCACAGCTTGTTTCTCTCTTGATCCAACCTCAAATTAAGACGCAAAGGTCACAATTCAATTGGGACTGGGTACTAAGAGGGTGATGTGAGTCAGACATAAACACATGTGACATTTGAAGGATTAAACCATCCATCAGAGACATAAGGGACTGAATTAGACATGAATCAGCTGGAGACAGACCACTAAATGTGACCAGAAAATGTTCCTCACATGTTTTCACCATTTTTAAAGAGGCGCTTTCGAGAGTTTATTTTCCTATAATGATTATAATCTACATTTAGCACACTTCAAAGTGGTTTAGATAATATGTATTACATTTTGTGCCAAATGTTGTTCCACAGACACATCTTCAGCCTTTATATTGTGAAGCCAAAACACTTACAGTAAGATTTGGTATCGGGGGAAAAAAAATACATTGTAAAAAAAAGTTGTATTGGCACCTAAATACGTTTTTGTTACGTACGGCGGGGGAAGAAGACGACACAACGGTTAATAGGTTAATTGAAACTGATGATGATGATGTGTTGGAGTGTGTATGCTACCAAACGTGAATGGTGCAAGACGATGTGTTAGAATTAACAATGTAAATGTTACCAGAGTTTGTTATAAGTGCGTGTTGGATGAATCCTTCATCAGGCCAGAGGGGCAAGTAAAAAAAGGCAGTCCGTGGGCAAGCCAGAGGTCAGGGGCTGGTGAGAGGCGATGAGGTGTGTGTCAAAGCAGGGGTCGAGAATCGAGGGAGGCAGTCCAGAATCCAGTGGGAAGTCGAGGCACACAGCTTGATCACAGGAAACAGATGGAACAGTGCGGGGAACACAGAGGACATACGTCACGTGCACAGGGAAAGCACAGAGACAGCAAGTACACGGAGGGAGGCCAGCGACGGGATGCTTACTACGGAGAGGGAACTACGTTCCGGCACGAGATCTTCGGGTCCGCTGGTCTTTTTTCCTTGCTTACTGCCTGCAGCCGTGCAGGCGTGTGGACATGATGCAGGAAGAGCGAGCAGGGGTGTGTCCCGGCCCGCTTCTAGCGGAGGTGCCGGCTGCTCTTGCAGCAGATAACATGCGGGATTGCACATGCGCGGTGACAGTTTTGGCAACAATTAAATACAGACATTGAAAAAATACAATCTTTTTGGTGGATTTTTTTTTTTTAATCGTCACATGAATTTGATTCCAATATTCATATGTTTTAAACTTCAATTGTTTTTGTGCGTTTCAGAGGGGTTTTTTTCTTCCCACATTCGCTTCTCTTTTTTACTGTTTCTTTTTCTTTCTGTTTTTTAGTTACGCTTCTTTTTTTTACGGATTTAAACTAATGGCAGCATTTTGACTTGGGGGAGGGGGGGGGGGGGGGCTGTGGGTGAGGCTTACAACAAGTTTACCCGGAAGCAGTTTAACAAGACTTGGGCTTGCGGTTAAAACACCTTAGGAGAAGACGGCAGCATAGATAAATTGTTGTGTTTTTTGTCTTCTCCCTGCCTCCTCTATTTGTTTGTCAGTTTCTTTCCTCAGTCAATTTGTCCTCAGCGAGGCACACCTGCTACTAATCACTACCCGGTAGCATTTAAGCTTGTCACCACCAGCTGGTCCCTGCCGGTTATTGTTTCCTGAACCCCGCACTTACATGTGCCTGCTCTGGTTCTGCTGTCCTGGTATGTTGCCTTATTCATATTCTTGTTAACCTTGACCTCGTTGTGTTTTGTTTCTAGCCACCTTGTTTTAAGAGGACTTTTTGCTACGCTCAGTGTGTCCTGGCCTTTTCTCCGCGCATGGCCGACCCAGCAGTCCCGCAGTTACAGCCACTTCCAGAAAATACTCCTTTGCCTAGCGACACTCCTTCTGCTTCCTGCCCACCACTCTTCAAGCCTGAGCATTTCTGCAGCGAGTCAGGTGATGTGCAACCTTTTCTCACCCAGTGTGAGATCTATTTCGAACTATTACCCGCGTCCTTTCCTTCTGAAAGAGCTCGCGTGGCGTTTGCCATGACCCACATGAGTGGCCGGGTGTCTGCATGGGCCACCGCAGAATGGGTGCGTCCGTCTCCCGTGTGTGCCTCATACACCGCTTTTTCCAAAGCCCTGAAAATCATTTTTCAACACGAAATGCCAGGACGTGAGGCGGAAAAGATCATTATTACGTCTGCAACAAGGGCAGCGCAGCGTCACAGACTTCGCCATTGAGTTTAGAAGGCTGGCGGCTGAAAGTGGATGGCCCACTTCCGCATTGGTAGATGTATTCTCTTTCGGCCTTGCCAATCGAGTCCGGAATCTGATGATTCCGCTCAAGATTCCTGATAGCCTCGACGACTTTGTCGCGATGGCGGTGGAAGTGGCGAATCGCCTCGCTGACTGGTAGAGAGAGAGATTCCTACGGCAAGGGCTGCGCTCCTTGGCATATAATGGGAGTGGCCATGGAGTGCATCACGTTACATCTGCACCGATACCCATTGTCGATGCTGGACCGATTCCACGGGAGGACGAACCCATGCAACTCGGAGGATCTCGTCTCACTCAAGCGGAGAGGGAACGTCGCTTTCGACTTCATCTTTGTTTGTATCGCTGAGAGGCCGAGCATCGCGTAAACCACTGCCCTCATCGTCTGGCTCGCCGTCGCTCTCAAGCCTCAGCTCCTCGTCACGCTCAAGCATCATGTCCTCGTCGCACTCAAGCTCCACCTATTCGCCGCACCCGAGCTGCACACTCTCCAGCGACCGCTCCGTCTCCTCTACCGCCATCTACAGGTCAGACTCTGTCAAGACTTCAACTCACTGGCATACTCTCCTGGGATAAGGCTAAGCATTTAGACATTTGTGCTCTTATTGACTCTGGTTCTGATGACAATTTTATTGATGAATCACTTATTAGACGTTTGTCCATTCCCGTTGCCGAATTACACAGACCTAGGGTAGTCCGATCCCTCGACGGAGACCACCTGGCGAGCGTTACTCATCAGACTCAGCCGTTAACTCTTAAATTATCTGGTAACAATTTTGAGTCAATCTGTTTTCTCGTCATTCCCTCTCGCTCAGCTCCTGTTGTGCTCGGTCATACCTGGCTAGCTAAATTTAATCCCCATATTGACTGGGTCAAGACGAAGTTCATTAATTGGGGACATTTTTGTCTCAAACACTGTCTACAGTCTGCATGCCCTCGCATCGGGCCCACACGTGTCGTTACCCCAGAGATCATAGATTTGTCGGTTCTTCCCACAGCTTACCACGATCTTAAGGAAGTCTTCAGTAAGGAACGCGCGTTGTCATTACCTCCACACCGTCCCTATGATTGCTGTATTAATCTCCTCCCGGGTTCCACACTTCCTTCGTCCCGTCTTTATAATATTTCGAAACATGAAAGAGAGTCAGTAGAGGACTATAACACCACGTCACTAGCTTCGGGTCTCATCCGTCTGTCCAACTCTCCTCTAGCCGATATTTTCTTTTTTGTGGAAAAAAAGGATAAGACACTCCGTCCTTGTATTGATTATCGTGCCCTGAACCTTATTACTGTTAAAAATAAATATCCTCTTCCGCTTCTCAAGTCTGCTCTCAACCCCTTAGAACACTGCTAGACACTTTACCAAGCTGAACCTCCGCAACGCATATCACTTAGTCCGAATAAAGCAAGGTGATGAATGGAAGACCGCATTTAACACACCACTTGGACATTTTGAATACCTGGTCATGCGTTTTGGCCTCACCAATGCGCCGGCTGTTTTTCAAAGCCTCATTAATGATGTTCTACGCAACATGCTTGATCGATTTGTGGTCGTTTACTTTGACGATACCCTCATTTTCTCTCCCACTCCCGATCTTCACGTCCAGCAAGTTCGCTTAGTTCTGGAACGTCTTCTCGAGAATCGACTTTTTGTCAAGGTTGAAAAGTGCATGTTTCACACTGAATCCGTTCCGTTCTTGGGGTTTATCGTGGAGAAGAGTCAACTCCGAGCAGATCCCGCGAAGATCAAGTCGGTAATTGACTGGCCCACACCCACCACTAAAAAACACCTCCAAAGATTTTTAGGTTTTGCTCATTTTTACCATCGTTTTATCCGTAATTTTGGTCAGGTAGCTGAACCACTAACCAAAATTACATGAACTAAGCTCCCCTTTTCGTAGACCTCAGAGACACAGAAGTCCTTTGATAAACTCAAGTTGTTGTTTACTTCGGCACCTGTCCTTGTCCACCCTAACGTGTCCACTCAATTTTTTGTCGAGGTTGATGCTTCCGACTCCGGCCTGGGAGCTGTTCTTTCCCAGCGCTCTACCTCCGGAGGCTGCACCCCTGTGCCTTCTTCTCACGCCGCCTGAGCCCTGCGGAACACAATTACGACATTGGTAATAGAGAACTACTCGCTGTTGTCTTAGCGCTGCAGGAATGGAGGCACTGGCTGGAAGGCTTGGAGACTCCGTTTGTTGTGTTCACGGACCAAAGAGAATCTGACATTCAGCCGCACTGCTCAACTGCTAAACCCAAAGCAAGCTAGGTGGGCGCTATTTTTCGCCAGGTTCAATTTTACCATGACCTTCTGACCCGGCTCCCAGAACGGTGCGCCTGACGCCTTGTCTAGGATGTACGCCTGCCCCGAGGAGGAGGCCAAAACCGAGACCATCATCTCTCCATCACAACTGCTGGGAGCACTACAGTGGGACATCGAGGGTCGTGTGACAGAGGGACTCAAGAATGTTTCATCTCCTAAGAACTGTCCTCAGGGGCGCTTATTTGTCATTCCAGAACTCCGTCCGGAGGTCTTGAACTGGGCCCACAACTCCAAGATCGCCTGCCACCCAGGCATTACTCGTACTGCTTTCCTCCTAGCCCAGCGCTTCTGGTGGCCAACTTTCAGGGCTGACGTGACGGAGTACGTATCTGCCTATTCCACCGGCTTCTCATCGGGCACCAGCTGGCCTTCTACGGCCAAAGTTTGTACTAATGGCCCCTTTCAAGGGTCATAGTATGATTTTTAATCTAAATTAATCTGTGGCGGACATCATTGGTGTGGAGGACGGACGAGTTACTATCCTGCCCCACAAGTCTGCAGAGGACAAAGATAAAGACTTCACTGTTTTCCAGTGAATCTAAATCTCCAAGGTTTCTCAAAGTCAGCATTGTCACTGGCGTCCCACTGGATGTGAATTCTCCCTGCCCACTGGGTGTGAGTTTTCCTTGCCCTTTTGTGGGTTCTTCCGAGGATGTCGTAGTCGTAATGATTTGTGCAGTCCTTTGAGACATTTGTGATTTGGGGCTATATAAAAAAACATTGATTGATTGATTGAAATTCCAAACAACACTTTCTTGGTGTCTACATCAGTGTTGCTTAACCGTAGAACCATAACCTAGACTGACCATACATCCTCTTTTGCCCGCAGATGTTGTCTTTTGCGGGACTGTCTGGGGTGTCCGGGCGGGGTTTCTTAAATGCCTCAAATGTCTGCCGATTTGTGTCAAGGTTGCGTGTATTTCCAATTGACGTACAGGGTTAAGAGAGGTTATATGTAAAACAAATTGTTAAGGTGTGCAAACGCAGCAACATACGTGCGGGAGGGGCAGAGAAATAGAGAGTAAGGGAGTGGGATAGTAAATGGACCGTGAATCAAGGCATACTTGGTCGACAGCCATACAGGTCACACCGAGGGTGGCTGTATAAACAACTTTAACACTGTTACAAATGTGTGCCACACTGTGAACCCACACCAAACAAGAATGACAAACATATTTCGGAAGAACATCTGCACTGTAACACAACATAAACACAACAGAACAAATACCCAGAACCCCTTGCAACCCTGACTCTTCAAGGGATGCTACAATATACACCCCCCGCTATCTCTCCACCCACCTCAACCCTGATTACATCACATCAAATATTCCACTTTGAAAAATATTTTTGGTGGAAGATTTTGCATATTTTGTGTATTTACCATCAAAAAACATAGTTTTGTTTGACAAAAAAGGGCAGAAAACAAACAAACAAAAAACAACATAAAAAACTAAAACATTTTAAAATGAGGAATAGATCTGAAGGAGAGATAAGCGTCAAATATAAAATGTATGTATGCCCTGGCACACCATTATCATCATTTCATGACCGAAACAAAACACTTTTTACATTTTTATACTGAAATAAATACACTTACAACTTATTAAATAAAAACATAGAAAAAACTACCAGCAGCGACAAACACAACAATGATCATTGTTTTTTTTGTTGTATTCTCCCTGCCTCCTCATCTGGTTTGTCAGTTTTTTCCCCAGTCTATTTGCCCTCAACAAGGCACACCGGCTGCCAATCACGTCCCGGTAGTATTTAAGCGCTTCGCCGCCATCTGGTCCCTACCGACTATTGTTCCTGAACTCCGCTCTGACATGTGCTTCTCGTATTCAGCTCCCCTGGTATGTTGCTCTCGTATATTCATGTATTTTGACCTCGTTGTGTTTTAGATTTTTCTAGCCTCCTTGTTTTGAGGACTAGTTTTGCCACGCTGTGTGCGTCCTGGCCTTTTCCCTGCCAGCCTCTGAGAGAGACTACCTTTGTTATATTTCCCATGGTGTGCACATTTGCCCCATCTTCCTTAGTCACCATTTTGACTTATTAATAATTTTATTTTGTTACTATCGCTAGCCTTGCCTCCATTCTCTGCATCTCGGGGTCCACCCTTGAACTATATATATATTTATATATAATCGTAACAGTTCATAACTGAATACATCTACATATACATACAAATTTGTCTTCTTTTTATAGTATTTCTTTTGATGAATTAAGTAACGTTTATGACAACCTTTTTCCAAAACACAATAGATAATGTGAGATATAACAGAACAATGCATACGTTTAATATTTGTTTTCAAAACACTTACAAAAATATGGGACCTCAAAAATTTACTGTGGGACCCCATTTTTATGACTTGATGGGGTCCATGAAGGGAAATTTCAAAATTTTGAAAATTCCTAGTGCCGACACTGCTGTCAACAGAGGAGAAAAAATGCTCGGTTGGTAGAGTGGCGGTGCTATACAACTTGAGGGGTTCCAGGTTCGATCCCCGCTTCCGCCATCCTAGTCACTGCCGTTGTGTCCTTGGGCAAGACACTTTACCCACCTGCTCCCAGTGCCACCCACACTGGTTTAAATGTAACTTAGATATTGGGTTTCACTATGTAAAGCGCTTTGAGTCACTAAAGAAAAGCGCTATATAAATATAATTAACAATTCACACTTTATTTGAATTTATTAATACTATTTATAAAGCAAGCTCAAGTATCATTGGCAAATTTTCACCTAGTCCCGGCCTTGGCACGCATATATGGGTCCTTTTTTGGGATTTCAGAATATGGTCAGCCTGCCGGAACCCCATTGTTAGTATTGTCACTACGTCGCTTAACTACATTTCTCAACAGTGTGGTGGTAGCGTCACTCCTTTTTGAAGCAGTAGCTAAAAAGAGAGAAAATCCAGGGCGGGAAAAAACAAAAAGACTTGAAAATTCATGACCGTTGGATGGTTTACGTATGATGAGTCACAATTGGCTAAGGTTAGGGCAACGCATTGCAAGAAGGAAAATCAGAGGCAAGATAGGGAGGGTAGTCACAACAGGGAAGCAAAATGATAACAGCCAGCAGCCGTGGCAGAAACCACATGAGGAAGGGTCTCTGCTGGGACGAGATCACAAGAATATTCACTGTCAAGGTGTCAGCTCAACCAGAATGTAAAAACCTTGGCTTCCAAAATCAAACCTTGCACTCCATATAGATAGATAGATAGATAGATAGATAGATAGATAGATGGATAGATAGATAGATAGATAGATAGATAGTAGAGATGCGCGGTTTGCGGTCTCATCCGCGAAGTCCGCGGATAAACCGCGGGTCGGGCGGTTGACATGACGAAAAAATAGATTTTAATTACAAATATTTGATATACATGGTTCTGTGATCGGTATCCTTTGCCATTCAAAGTGCCATTTAGGCCCTGTGTCATAAAGTGAAGAAGACAATAAGAGACGCTATTATTCTCCTGAATGACTGTCGGTAGTCACCCAGATAATAAGTATTAGGGCGTGCTATGGAGCCATTGGCTTTATCACCTACTACAACATGTACGATCTACTTGTCAGTCCAGCATCATGTTGTGTGTGGCTTCCGCGGCAACACGCACACGACTGCAAGGCATACTGGGTGACGCAGAGTACACTAATGGTTGTGATATAAACAATTTTAACACTCTTAGTAATATGCGCCACGCTGTGAAGCCACACCAATTAAGAACGACAAACACATTTCAGGAGAACATCCTCACAGTTACACAACATAAACGCAACACAACAAATACCCATAATCCTTTGTATTCATACACTTCCTGACTATTTTACACACCCCGCTAGCAGCAAAACCCCACCCCCCCACCCCCCCGTTCGTCGGTAAGGTGGAAGGGGGTGTAAAATATATTCAGGGTGTCACGGATACAAAGGATTCTGGGTATTTGTTGTGTTGCGTTTATGTTGTGTTACTGTGAGGATGGTCTCCCGAAATGTGTTTGTCATTCTTGTTGGGTGTGGCTTCACAGCGTGGCGCATATTAGTAAGTGTTAAAGTTGTTTACATCACAACCATCAGTGTACTCTGTATCACCCAGTATGCCTTTCAATCTTGAACGTGTAATTGCGGAAGCAGCACACAACATGTTGCCGGACAGACAATCGGTCCGTACATGTTGTTGAAGGTGTCAAAGGCAACGGCTTCACAGCACGCCCATATTCTTGTAATCAGGATGAACACTATTGGATAGTCGCAGGAACGTTAGCGGCTCCAATTGTCATCATTACTCTGTGAAACAGGTTTAAATAACTCCGTGAGTGGTAAAGGCGGACAACCTCTGATGTATTTCAGCGGGCGGTTGGCGGGCGGGTACGGTCCTGATAAAATGTTGGTTCGTGGTACGGCGGGTGGATGACGACTTTGGTGATGCGGATGATATAATTGCCTATCCGCACATCTCTAATAGGTAGTACTTTATTGATTCCTTTAGGAGAGTTCCCTCAAAAAAATAAAAAAATACAGCAGTAGTGTACAGAATTAAGATCAAATTTAAAAAGTAAAAAGTAATTAATGGGGGTATAAATGGAAACAAAATAGAAAAATATTACTATAAGAATAAAAATGAAAAGCAACAATGAGGACAAAAATATAACAGTAAAACAAGAATATAACAAGAGAAACTAGGCGGTAGTGACCATGTTATGGAAAAGTATTGCACTGTTATTGTTTTGCATCCCCTGTCATCCTAGTACCCCCCCTCACCCCCAGAGAGGAGTTGTACAGTCTAATGGCGTGTGGGACAAAGGAGTTGTTTGGTCTATTAGTCCTGCACTTGGGATAAAGTAGTCTAGCACTGAACAGGTTTCTCTAGCTACTGATAACGCTATGCAGTGGGTGATTGGCATCATCCAGGATGCTCACTAGTTTTTCCACAGTCCTCTTGTCCGCCACCGTCACCAGTGAGTCCAGTTTTATTCCGATTGTAGAACCGGCCCGCCTGATCAATGTTGTATTTCGAAGCATAGTTTGCTGTTATTTTTTTTGGTTTAAGCAACTATGTTTCTTCCAGTGTGTATCAATATGCCATTTACTGGTGCTTTTATTCGATTGCATTATGTTTTACCATTACAGTCATGGTCAAAAGTTGACATACACTTGTAAAGAACATAATGTCATGGTTTCCAATACTTTCTAAACGCTTGTTTTTTTGTGATAAAGTGATTGGAGCACATACTTGTTTGTCACAAAAAACATTCATGAAGTTTGGTTCTTTAATGAATTTATTTAGGGTCTACTGAAATCTGCTGGGTCAAAAGTATACATACAGTAATTGGTTACATGTCCATTAGCAAGTTTTTGTAGCCAGCCACAAGCTTCTGGTTGAATTTTTGACCACTTCTCTTGACAAAATTGGTGAAGTTCAGCTAAATTTGTTGGTATTCTGACATGGACTTGTTTGTTCAGCATTGTCCACAAGTTTAAGTTAGGACTTTGGGAAGGCCATTCTAAAACCTTAAAGGGGAACATTATCACCAAACCTATGTAAGCGTCAATATATTCCTTGATGGTGCAGAAAAAAGACCATATATTTTTTTAACCGATTTCTGAACTCTAAATGGGTGAATTTTGGTGAATTAAACGCCTTTCTGTTGATCGCTCATGTGGTGATGACGTCAGAACGTGACGTCTCCGAGGTAATACACCCGCCATTTTCATTATCAAAACATTACAAACACCGGGTCACAGCTCTGTTATGTTCCGTTTTTTTGACTATTTTTTGGGACTTGGAGACATCATGCCTCGTCTGTGTGTTGTCGGAGGGTGTAACAACACTAACAGGGAGGGATTCAAGTTGCACCACTGGCCCGAAGATGCGAAAGTGTCTGCCGCCAGACCCCCATTGAATGTACCAAAGTGTCTCCACATTTTACCGGCGATGACAGACATGGCACAGAGATGTATGGATAACCTGCAGATGCATTTGCAGCCAGTTACACACACCTACACGCGCACACACACACACACGTGTTTGTATTTGTTGCCTTCTTGAGACCTGAGAAAAATGCCTACCTCTTTAGGACCACCCTTTGTGGACAATATATCCATACCATGCACATATAAAAAAGGTAAGCTTTTAGTCAATTTTTTATTTTTTATTTGTAATTGTTGTGTAATCTTCATTATTTACGTCAAGTTATTACACTATGTCTCTTTATACATACTTACTTAAATATTTTCATTAATTTTGGCCAAAGGGGGAGCACTTCAAATTTCTTACACACGTTTGTATTACATATGTTGACCAAAGGGGGAGCACTTTTAAAACCGACACAGTCAATTTGAAAAAATCCCTCCTTTTTGGGACCACCCTAATTTTGATCGACTTCACCACCAGGGGTGAAAATGAGATCTCTATTTTTTTGTTTTTTGCAATGTGCTTAAAGCCGATGACAAAGGAGCCACGAACCACACATGGCCCCTGTGCCGCACTTTGGGCAACCCAACTATAGAAACTAACTGTTAATGGCCACTATAGTCTTAGTACCGTAGTGTATTTGTTCATCTTATGGTCACATATGGGACACGGGTTGTCTTACGTCAGCACCGGAAGTCGTAAAATCAGCTGTTCACCCTGGCGGCTTTTTTCGGGGACGGATAGGGAAGTCCTTCTTTAGCTGCCGTCTTGTTTTACCATATATTGCTGACTTTGCAGCTGTCAATGTTTACTTTTGTAAGCACATTCAATCAACAAAAAAATCCTGACTTTGGAGCAATGTCCACGGACTCTGGTATTTGGCTCTCTATAAAATGCAATGGTTTCCCATATTGGGACCATAATTTGGGTACTAACTTGTTCACCGGTCCTAATATGGAAGGTTCTTTTCCTTGTTGATGTCTGAAGAAGGGTACAAATACAAGAACACACACACGCACACACACACACACACAAAGCACTGTAAGTTCCTTTAACTTTCTGACACTTCCTGCAAGCAGAAACTATTTATGCAAACTTTTGTATTCACCCAAATATAAGTGTAGAATAGAATAGATCAGTGGTTTTCAAACTGTTTTCATCAAGTACCACCACTTGGCTCTCCAAATACCACCATAATGACCAACAATAATTTACAGTAACATTTACTGTAATTAATACTCAGTATTAATTAAAAACAAGGCAGATGTTTATTAAACAAGTATAGTTAATCTTTTTTGGACACTGTTGCATTACACGCAGTTTGAACAGTAACACTGTGTTTGAATATAGGAAAAGTAAAACGCTGTACTTTAATTAAGTGATGTATTTGGCGTACCGATAGATGAAGCCCGCTTACCACTAGTGGTGCACGTACCACAGTTAGAGAATCACTGGTGTATAACTTAACTGTCATTGCACTTAAAAATTACTAGAAAATTTTATTTTCAGTACAAACCGGTCGACAGAACAGGAACACCATTAATAGAATAGAATAGAAAGTACTTTATTGATCCCTGGGGGAAATTCAGCACCACAGTTCGCTCAAAATAGACAATAATAATAATAAATAATATATAACATATATTATATATATAATATATGAATAATATAAATATATTCTACATATACTCTACATTAAGGCGCCGTTCCGTAAGAAAAGGTGGGGAAAAGTAAACATCGGGGGAGGATCAGTAAAAGAAAGTGTGCCGCCTTCTACACTAAGCCGGCTAAGACTATCCAGGGGAGATCCCACCTAACCTTATCCTTGTCCACACACACAAATGGTCATTTAAGACCCCCTGGGCCCCTCCGTCGGCCGGGGCTACGCGACCTCGTACGCATGCGCGGAAAATGCGCACGTCATAGTCACCTCCAGTGTTGCTTTGTGTGCAAGTTCTTAAATGTAACTTATCTGAACGATACACAGTGTTGTGGTATTTCAATTAACTGGAATCCAGTGTGTTGTGGGGCCCTATTGTAGTGAATCACACCTGAGACATCATAAATTAGTCAAATTTGTTAGTCCATTCGTTTTTGGGGACTTTATATACTCTGGACGTAGACGTGGAGTCGACGACATACAAGGCGGACAATAAGTGATACAGTCTGCTTTGCTAGTCCAAAAGCATTCGCTGTCTTCTGTAGTCTTCCCTCGACGTCCAGGTAATACAAAGCACACGCTATCTTTTTTTATCACATCCACGGGAGCCCGCATTCTTGTTATCTCTCCTTCGACAAATGGACAAAGTTTTTCGGTTAGTAGAATCACAGCGACCTCCACATTGGAAATTTCTTTTGCCGTCTGAGAAGTGTTGTATCCCAAATAGCTGCAATTGCTTTCTCTTCAGGTATTCATTTGTGATTTCCACGAGCGTCTGTACAGACGGAAGGAGAAACACGGGCATGTCTGCATGACTCGCCTTCATATTTCCAGTGGTTAGCTCCGAGTTCCGAAACTGCTTTATTATGAAGCTGACTGTGGCGTGTTCGTTCTGATGTCACTTCCTTTGCGGGGCGCGTTCTTTCTGGCGTCACTTCTTCTCCGAACTCTGACAAACAGATCAATGAGTCCATACAAAACTAAGAGCCGGAGATTCAAGAAATAGACGGCGCACTTACTCCTGTAAAAAATTATCAAAGGACGGGATCTTAAATGATGATTTAGTGTGGCTGAAACAGGGCTTACCGGTAGGTTAAATAATTATTTGTTTAATGAGTTATCCGGCTTAATGTAGACAGGGTCTAAGCTGCTATGGAGTGGGTGATGAATGGGGGGGCTCAGTTTGGGACATTATAAAAAACCCCTCTAGCAGGGAGACACATATAAACACGTTAGTACACACAGAAACCACAAGACTTGCACAGAGGGGAGGCGCTGCGCCGTACACTTCATTGTCTCTACTTCATAGAGTAACACATCATATATGCTACATATAAGCTATCTGCTAATTGTTAAATTTTCATTCATTTATTAAGACTTAATAGATGCTCGATAAGGGTTTGATAACCATTTTGCAGCGGTCAGTGAGTGAGAAGAACTACAATCTTTATTTAACCAGATAAGAAACCCATTGAGATCAAGATCTCTTTCACAAGGGTGGCCTGGCCAAGAGGTCAACAGCACATGTTACAAAGCAGTTTCTGAACAGTAATATGTTAAGACATACATTTTAAAATGCATAAAAGAGAACTGTAAAATAATAAAGATTTACACCATGGGTGTCAAACTCGTTTTAGCTCAGGGGCTGCACGGAGGGAAATCTGTCCACACACGGGCCGGACTGTTAAAATCATGGCATTAAAACAAAGAAATACATATAATTTCAGATTGTTTTCTTTGTCTTACTTTGGCCAAAAATAGAACAAACACATTCTGAAAATATTACAATAAAAATACAGAAGAAAATACCGGCAGTGGTAAAGTTTAGATGCATGAGGGAAAGAAGAAAGTGAACGGATGTTTATAACTGAACACATCTACATATGCATAACAATTTGTTTTATTTTGTATTATTATTATTATTTATTTAAATGAATTATGTAACGTTTATGACAACCTTTTTCCAAAACACACTATAGAATGTGAGAAATAACAGGACAATGCATACATTTATCATTTGTTTTCAAAACGGTTACAAAAAGTGGGACCCCAAAAATTTAATGTGGGAGCCCATTTTTATGGCTTGAAAATTCCTAGCACCTACACTGGTGAAGTATTGGTGCATGCAAAACAGCAGCAGGCGGCTGTGGCCTGCGGGCCGCTTCTAATACTAATCAAATATCATCCCGGGGGCCATAAATAATTAATTGGGCCTGGACTTTGACACCCCTGATTTACACCTTTTAAAAACACGGGCACTGTGCAAAAGTCTCTAGCTGTCTGTCCCTTGGGACAGAACGAAAGTTGTTCCGAGAGTTTCAGTTTCGTCTGCAATGCATTCCATGCCGGAGGAGCAGCATGCCAAAAGCTTTACAGCCAATTTCAGTCCGTACATGAGGAACAGTTCTAACCTACAAATTGTTAGAACGTAATGCATAAGAGCTATTTTTCTTTGTAACAAGGTACAGAAGTATGGAGGCATTAGACCTAAAATAGCCCTATAAATGATAGTCAGTAACAACAATTTGTTACCATGACAGCCAGTAACAAATCTTAGTGCTGAGTGAAAAACAGTGTCCAAGGGCTGGAGGCATTTAAATGAAGGACAAAGATAAAGCACATCTCCATAATCAATTACGGGCAAGATAGTCACGGTCACCAATTTCTTTCTGACTTTTAGGGAGAAGCAGTTTTTATTTCTAAAATAGAAACCAAGCTTTACCGCAAGCTTAGAGACCAAGTTTTCAACATGGGAAGCTCTAGATCAAGTGTAAAACCCAAGTACTTGTAATTCAAGACCTGCTCTATAGGGTTTCCATTTGTTGTTACAGCATTTGGAATATTTTCCAGTAGCACCCTTGAATGAGAGAAAACCATAAGGTTGCTTTTTTTGAGTTTAAAAGCAATTTAAGATCCAATAAACGAGCCTGGATTACATCAAAAGCAGCTTGTAAAAACTCAAAAGTCTCGGGCAGGTGTCGACAACCCAAAATGTTGACAGAGTCATATTGGACCAAAAATACAAAAACAAATCTGTCTGGAGCCGCAAACAATTAAAAGCCATATTATATAGAGATAGTGTGTCATGAGATATAAATTGAATTAAGAGGACTTAAAGGAAACTAAATGAGCTCAAATATAGCTACAAATGAGGCATAATGGTGCAATGTGTACATATAGCTAGCCTAAATAGCATGTTAGCATCAATTAGCTTGCAGTCATGCAGGGACCAAATATGTCTGATTAGCAGGCCACACAAGACAGTAACATCAACAAAACTCATCTTTGGGCATTCACGCACAGCGCTAAAAGTTCGGTGGACAAAATTGAACAGAAAAAGAAGTGGTATAAAACACGTCCTAGAAAGTCGGAGAAAGTTGTACCGGGGGAGCTGAGGCAGCGTACAGAAGGTAGGTAGCTGAACTGGTGGCCTGGTGTCAGGATAATAATCTCTCCTTGAACACAGACAAGACCAAGGAGAGGATTATTGACCCATGGAGAAGGAGTGCACATCATAGGGGGGGATAAAGGTGGACAAGGTGAAAACCTTTAAATTTCTCGAGACCTACATCAGCCAGGACCTCACCTGGGATCACAACACCCAACATGCAATAAAGAAAGCCCAACAGCGACAGTACTTCTTAAGAAGGCTGAAAAAATTTGGCATGCCACCCAAAATTCTTAGCAACTTCTATAGAAGTACGGTTGAGAGCACGGTCTGGTATGGAAACTGCACTGCTAAGGACAGGAAAGCACTGCAGCGAGATATTAAAATGCTCAGTACATATTTAACGAGCAGCCTTCCCCTCACTACAGGACATGTACTCTACCAGGGCCACCAGGAGAGCACACAACATCATCAAGGACAATACACCCCCAGCACAGTCTCTTCAGCCTCCTACCATCAGGCAGACGATACAGGAGCCTGATATCCAGGACTACGAGACTGACGAACAGTTTCTACCCACAGGCCATCAGGCTTGTGAATGCCAACCTGTGAATGCTAGCTCCCCCGCCCCCCATTTTTACTTTTGTCTTTTGGAACAAAAGACAGCTACCTTGACCACCCCCGAACTGTGAACCATCACTGTAGACACCTTTCACATTTGATCACTAAAGACACTTTAACTGCTGCTGTGACCCAAGGTCACCTCCATATTTATACTGTTGACTGTCAATCAGAATTTGCAATAATGTTATGTTACTTACTGTGCCTTGTATATACATTTTTATTTTTTATTTTTTAAATTTTATGTTTATTTTTAGCTAAGTACTAGAGATGCGCGGTTTGCGGTCTCATCCGCGGAGTCCGCAGATAAACCGCGGGTCGGGCGGTTGACATTACGAAAAAATATATTGTAATTAGATTCGGGCGGGTGTCGGTTGAACCACCCGGAAATACTTGATATGCATGGTTCTGGGATCGGTGTTCTTTGTCATTCACAGAGCCAATTAAGACCCGTGTTTAAAGCGAAGTATAAAATAGAAGACACTAATATTCTCTTGAATGACTGCCGGCAGTCACCCAGATAATAAGTATTAGGGCGTGCTATGAAGCCATTGACTTTGTCGCCTTCTACAACATGTACGATCTGCTTGTCAGTCCTGCATCATGTTGTGTGTAGCTTCCACAGCAACACGCACACGACTGCAAGGCATACTGGGTGACACAGAGTACACTAATGGTTGTGATATAAACAATTTTAACACTCTTAGTAATATGCGCCACGCTGTGAAGCCACACCAATTAAGAACGACAAACACATTTCGGGAGAACATCCTCACAATAACAAAACAAAAACGCAACACAACAAATACCCAGAATCCTTTGTATTCATGACAAACCTGACTATTTTATACACCCCGCTAGCAGCAAACTCAATCAAATGGTGAATAAGATACTCTTTAGGGTTCATATGTTTGTAAATCTGACTGTGATGAAGTCAGTGCCTCACCAGCCATGAACCTCACCGCACGTCACTGGCCAGCAGGTATACCAAACAAGAAGTACACAGTAAAGCGACTCCTCCCGGTCGAAGCAGGTGTAAAATAAATTGGTAACCTCACTTCAAATGCTGCAAGAGACACTGCACATTGATAGAGTTCTTTGAAAATTATTGTTCTCTGTGCAAACTGTCAGTCTTTTTATTTTTGGTTTGTTGAAATTGTTCACAATTGCGTAGCTTTTATTTTTCCATCAACACACAGTGATTCATAGAAGGGAGTAACTCAACCCTGATGAATAGTTTCTACCTCAGTTTGTATGTTTTGTCGAGTTAACACAGGATTAATATGTAAATGACAAATGAGGTAGTTGATACATAGAAGAGTTTTTGTTTATGCTTTTTTTTATATTTCATTCAATCCGAGATGCGCTGTGACTTAAAGTTGCATTGCTTTGTGGACACACTGAGATTAAGTCCAAGGTACTTGTGTTCTTTATTGGTGTTTTTCAAACTGCATCAATTTTGAAGTGTTTTGTCAAAATAATCATTTGTGATATGTACATTTACAGAATGTGCTCCTTCTGTTTTGGGCCAAAGTAAAGACAAATAAAAAAAATAAAAAACATCTGAAGTTTCCCTAGTTGTATCTTTAAGTGGTTATGCCATGATTTTAATAGTCCGGCCCACGTGGGAATAGATTTTCCTCCGTGTGGCCCCTGAGCTAAAATGAGTTTGACACCCTGGAGTTAGACCAACATTTGACAATTTCCCATATACATACATACATATATATACAGACAAATATATGCATATATATATATTGATATATACATACACATATACACATATATATATAATAGACATATACATATAGAATAGAATAGAATAGAATAGAATAGAAAGTACTTTATTGATCCCTGAGGCAAATTCAGCACCACAGTTTGCTCACAATACACAATAATAACAATAAATAATATACAACATATATATATAATATATGAATAATATAAACATATTCTACATATATTTGAGCTACCCCCCCTCCGTGCGTCGGTTGAGGTGGGCGGGGTTGGGGAGGCGGGGGTGTATAATGTAGCCCGTAAGAGTTAGGGATGCATGGGATTCTGGGTATTTGTTCTGTTGTGTTTATGTTGTTACGGTGTGGATGTTACCCCGAAATGTGTTTGTCATTCTCGTTTGGTGTGGGTTCACAGTATGGCGCATATTAGTAAGAGTGTTAAAGTTGTTTATTCGGCCACCCTCAGTGTGACCTGTATGGCTTGCAGTCACCTACGTGTGTCTGCAGAAGCCACACACAATATGTAAATGGGCTGACAAGCTATTTGTTACGTTTGTAAAGGGTGTTAAGCGCAATGTCATCACAAAACACCCTTAATATTGTCGTTTGGATGAAAATCAGCAGACATTCGAGAGAACAGTTGCTCTGAAATTTGAGAGTCTCCCGGATAAAATGGTATGGTTGGCAATTGTGGTGATGTCATGCGGCATTCAGCACTAATATTAAATTTTCATATAAAGGTCTGAGACCCCTGGTTTATTCATAGCACAAAGCAAAAAAAAAAACTTTGTATGCTGTGTTATTTCATTTTAAATTTCAAAAGAGTTTTGTGGCTCCCATTGTTTGCTTTATTTTGTGGAACGGGTCAAAATGGCTCTTTGAGTGGTTAAGATTGCCGACCCCTGATATAAGTAAACACATATACTGAACAAAATATAAACAGAACACTCGTTTTTGCTCCCATTTTTCATGAGTTGAACTCAAAGAGCTAAAGATTTTATTATATACACAAAAAAGCTATTCTTCTCAAATATTGTTCCCAAATCTGTGTTAGTGAGCATTTCTTCTTTGCCATTTTAATCCATCCCACCTCACAGGTGTGGCATATCAAGATGCTGATTAAACAGCACGATTATGGCACAGGTGTGCCTTAGGCCAGTGGTCCCCAACCTTTTTGTATCCGCGGCCCGGTCAACCCTTAATAATTTGTCCCGCGGCCCGGGGGTTAAGGGGGGTGGGTGGTGGGTGGGGGGACCCCTTTTTTTTCTTTATTTCTTTTTTTTTTTCTTCTTTGTCATGAAAAGGGGACGTTTTTGTCATGAAAAAGGGAGGTTTTTGTGGTTGGTGCACTAATTGTAAGTGTATATTGTGTTTTTTATGTTGATTTAATAAAAAAATAAAAAATAAATAAATTTTTTTTTTTTTTTTTTGATAAAAAAACAATTCTGCGGCCCGGTGGTTGGGGACCACTGCCTTAGGCTGCCCACAAAATAAGGCCACTCTGAAATGTGCAATTTTACCACACAGCACAATGCTACAGATGTCGCAACTTTTAAAGGGGGCGTGCAGTTGGCATGCTGATTTCAGGAATGTCCACCAGAGCTGTTGCCTGTGAATTGAATGTTCATTTGTCTACCATCCGGATCCGAAAAGTTCAAAAGCCAGCATCTGTGATGGTATGGGGGTGTATTAGTGCCCACGGCATGGGTAACTTACACATCTGTGAAGGCACCATTAAAGGGGAACATTATCACCAGTACTATGTAAGCGTCAATATATACCTTGATGTTGCAGAAAAAAGACCTTAAGTTTTTTTAACCAATTTCCGAATTCTAAAAGGGTGAATTTGGCGATTGAAACGCCTTTCAATTGTTCGCTGTCGGAGCAATGACCTTGTCGGTGTGTTGACGGAGGGTGTAACAACACGAACAGGGACGGATTCAAGTTGACTTACGTGGAGTGTGCTAATCAGACATATCAATGGTCACGGCATCCTAATCGATGCTAACATGCTATCTAGGCTAGCTGTATGTACATATTGCATCATTATGCCTCATTTGTAGCTATATTTGTATCCAGCCCTTCCCTCCACCCACATTTAATGCCAAACAAACACATACCAATCGACGGATTCAAGTTGCACCAGTGGTCAAAAGATGCAATCGTTGGTTAGAAGGCGATCGCTGAATTTGTCCTCTTTGCTGCTGTCTGTCATGATATGGCTCAATAGCTTCAGTTTCTTCTTCAATTTCGTTTTCGCTATTGCCTCCACACTCCAACCATCCGTTTCAATACATGCGTAATCTATTGAATCGCTCAAGCCGCTGAAATCCGAGTCTGAATCCGAGCTAATGTCGCTATATCTTTCTGTTCTATCCGCCATGTTTGTTTGTATTGGCATCACGCAGTGACGTCACAGGAAAATGGACGGGTGGGTATAGTGATGGTGAAAATCAGGCTCTTTGAAGCAGTTTTTCGGGATATTGCGTGATGGGTAAAATTTTGAAAAAAAATAAAACAAGCCACTGGGAACTGATTTTAACCCTTCTGAAATTGTGATAATGTTCCCCTTTAATTTTGAAAGGTACATACAGGTTTTGGAGCAAAGTATTTTTCATGGACGCCCCTGCTTATTTCAGCAAGACAATGCCAAGCCACATGTTACAACTGCTTGGCTTAATAGTAAGAGTGCGGGTACTAGACTGGCCTGCCTGTAGTCCAGACCTGTCTCCCACTGAAAATGTGTGGCGCAATATGAAACATGAAATATCTGTTGAACAACTTAAGTTTTACATCAAACAGGAATAGGAAATAATTCCTCTTGAAGAGCTTCCAAAATTAGTCTCCTCAGTTCCGAAGTGTTTACTGCAGGGGTCACCAACGCGGTGCCCGCGGGAACCAGGTAGCCCGTAAGGACCAGATGAGTCGCCCACTGGCCTGTTCTAAAAATAGCTCAAATAGCAGCACTTACCAGTGAGATGCCTCTATTTTTTAAATTTTATATATTTACTATCAAGCTGGTCTCGCTTTGCTCGACATTTTTAATTCTATGAGAGACAAAACTCAAATAGAATTTGAAAATCCCCCAAAATATTTTAAAGACTTGGTATTCACTTGTTTAAATTAAATTCATAATTTTTTTCACTTTGAAGTATAACTTTCAGAGAGACAATTTTAGAGAAAAAAATACAACCTTAAAAATGATTTTAGGATTTTTAAACATATATACCTTTTTACCTTTTAAATTCCTTCCTCTTCTTCCCTGACAATTTAAATCAATGTTCAAGTAAATAAATTTTTTTATTGTAAAGAAAAATAAATACATTTTAATATAATTCTTCATTTTAGCTTTTGTTTTTTGACGAAGAATATTTGTGAAATATTTCTTCAAACTTACTATGATTAAAATTAAAAAAATATTCTGGCAAATCTAGAAAATCATTATAATCAAATTTAAATCTTATTTCAAAGTCTTTTGAATTTCTTTTAAAATGTTTGTTCTGGAAAATCTAGAAGAAATAATGATTTGTCTTTGTTAGAAATATAGTTTGGTCCAATTTGTTATATATTCTAACACAATGCAGATTGTATTTTAACCTATTTAAAACATTTCATCAACATTCTAAAATCAATCTTAATCAGGAAAAATTACGAATGATGTCCCATAAATTCTTTTAAAAACATTTTTCTAAAAGATTCGAATTAGCCAGTTTTTCTTTTCTTTTTTTCGGTTTAATTTTGAATTTTAAAGAGTCGAAATTGAAGATAAACTATGTTCCAGAATTTAATTTAATTTTTTTCCTGTTTTCTCCTCTTTTAAACTGTTCAATTAAGTGTTTTTTTCATCATTTATTCTCTACAAAAAACCTTCCGTAACAGAAAAAAAAATGTACGACGGAATGACAAACAGAAATACCCATTTTTTATACAGATTTATTTATTAAAGGTAAATTGAGCAAATTGGCTATTTCTGGCAATTTATTTAAGTGTGTATCAAACTGGTAGCCCTTCGCATTAATCAGTACCCAAGAAGTAGCTCTTGGTTTCAAAACGGTTGGTGACCCCTGGTTTACCGAGTGTTGTTAAATGGAAAGGCCATGTAACACAGTGGTAAAAATGCCCCTGTGCCAACTTTTTTGCAATGTGTTCCTGCCACGAAATTCTAAGTTAAAGATTATTTGCAAAAAAACTTGGAACATTTAATATCTTCTCTTTGCAGTCCATTCAATTGAATATAAGTTGAAAAGTATTTGCAAATCATCGTATTCTGATTTTATTTAAGAATTACACAACTTGCCTACTTCAGTTTGTTTACAGAGTGTTCTCAAGAAAGGTATTCGGATTGAAACAAAAAGCCAAACAAATTGTGCAGTTTACAAAAAGCTGAAAGCCGTGTAATATTCTTGAGAAAAGTACTTACTTGGAGTTTATCACCCGCACTAAAGCTGAGTTCATTCGCGTTGGCTGCCTTATAATCTAGAAGGGCAACGGCTTCCATGACACTAACGAGCAAGCAAACGGCTGTAAAGTCTTGCTGCAGAGTTCTGCACCAACAAAACGTTGCTTTTGTGCTTTTTTGTATGCGTTCAGCCTTGGAAAGAAAGGAGGTGCAGCCATTTCAACTATGACAGTAATCACAGCTATTCTCGGTATGAGCCCGTAGGAAGCAGTGACGTGCGGTCAACAAACACCAGGTGAGGCATGCATACTTTTAATATTTTTTTTTCCATCCAGCCATCCATTTTTCTACCGTTTATTCCCTTTGGGGTCGCTGGTGCCTATCTCAGCTACAATCGAGCGGAAGGCGGCGTACACCCTGGACAAGTCGCCACATCATCGCAGGGCCTCTTCTTTTTTTTTTTTTTACTTAAAGTGCAGCTCTAGTCATTGTTGATTTAGGATGCACATTATTAGAGTAACAGAAAGAAAAAGGGAGTTATTGTCTTTCATAAAAACGTTATCATAATGATATTATGATATTATAAATGATTCCAAAAAGTATTTAATAAACTTATTAAATACTTTTTGGTCCCATTTGCTTTTAACAAAATAAATCAAGTATTGTGAGTGTAATTTACCAATAGCTATCCTCAATGAAACCGTACTTTGTATGACCACATTCATTTTGTCTTGAAGTCCACTTTAGAGAAGTATTTCATCTTGTAAACGGTATGTAATCCTCCATATTGGCAGAAACATTCATTTAATTTAATTTAATTCCAAAAAATTAAACAATATTTTTGCGTCTGACAAAAAACACCCACAAACGCTGGCTTACTCTAAAGAAACTGCCATGTTTGTTATAAATACAGTTAAAAAAAACTTCTCCCAGTGTGGCGAGTAAGAGTACTGCTGAGGCATTGAACTGCAAGTTGACAATATACCGCCCCCTACCTTGAGGCAGAGGTACATGCTGCCTCATGGCCTGCCTTTTCCCCGTGGCAACAAGCATGCGCCCCCTCGCACGCACACGCCCAATACACACCGTGTGTAGCCGTGGAGGCACCGCCTGCGTTTGCCTCACTTCTCGTATGCTGCATTTTTTCAAACAGAAAACATGGTATTTTCGCGATTTTGACCATGAAAATTATAAAAATAATGTTGCCATCCCCTGCCTGGATCGTTCGTTGTTTAGATTTTTGAGTTTGTTTGCGCACTTCCTGATTAGTTTCTGTGGCCATGGTTGCATATTTGTTTCACCTTTTCCTTGTTTCTGGACTCTCACTTGCTTGTTAATTACCATCCATCCATCCATCCATCCATCTTCTTCCGCTTATCCGTCGGGTCGCGGGGGCAACAGCCTAAGCAGAGAAACCCAGACTTCCCTCTCCCCAGCCACTTCGTCTAGCTCTTCCCAGGGGATCCCGAGGCGTTCGCAGGCTAGCCGGGAGACATAGTCTTCCCAACGTGTCCTGGGTCTTCCCCGTGGCCTCCTACCAGTTGGAGGCCACGAACCAGATGCCCGAACCACCTCACCTGGCTCCTCTCAATGTGAAGGAGCAGCGGCTTTACTTTGAGTTCTTGCCGGATGGCAGAGCTTCTCACCCTATCTCTAAGGGAGAGCCCCGCCACACGGCGGAGGAAACTCATTTCGGCCGCTTGTACCCGTGATCTTATCCTTTCAGTCATGACCCAAAGTTCATGACCATAGGTGAGGATGGGAACGTAGATCGACCGATAAATTGAGAGCTTTGCCTTCCGGCTCGGCTCCTTCTTCACCACAACGGATCGGTACAACGTCTGCATTACTGAAGACGCCGCACCGATCCGCCTGTCGATCTGACGATCCACTCTTCCCTCACTCGTGAACAAGACTCCTAGGTACTTGAACTCCTCCACTTGGGGCAGGGTCTCCTCCCCAACCCGGAGATGGCATTCCACCCTTTTCCGGGCGAGAACCATGGACTCGGACTTGGAGGTGCTGATTCTCATTCCGGTCGCTGTTGATTACCATCCTTATCTAAGCCTGCATTTTCTGTTACTCGCTCTCTGATCCTAGCCTTGTTTCCCCCAACAGTGACGATCGCTATCTCCTGACACTGGTAATCCTGTTTTATACCGATTAGCTTCCACGCTATCCCTGTGTTTAGTTCCCAAGCCTCCTTGCTAGCGCTTTTGGTTTGTCTTATCTACCTAGCACCAGTGTTTTTGTTCTTAGCGTGTTTTTAGTTAATAAATCTACATTTCTCACCTTTACGCTGTGTCCGTGCCTGAACTGCATCTTGGAAGAAGCACCTTTAGTCACCATGCTTAGAGAATGTCAGAAATATACAGGAACCACACCAAAATCACATGGAAAGCATAAACCAAAAGAGAAATATTGAAACTAATTTTATTTTATTACTTTGTTTTGTAACATCTCATGGTTAAGCCACCTGGTGGCAGTTGAGGCACTGCCTCACGTCACTGGTAGGAAGTATACCATTGGCAATTTCCATTGAACCATTACAGTCATCACCAGGGAACACATAGTTTGTTGTGTCTCCCTATTTCCAACACATCAGTCAGTCTAATAAAATATCTACTTGCGCTGTACTTGCTTGTGGAACCCAGCAGACCTTCAAACAATGAACCCCTGAAGGCATTAAAATGCTAAGCGTGCAGTCAAAAGCATCTTGTCCTCAGGCATGTGTTGACCAAAAATGAAATGAATGTGTCCATGCAGCAGCTCCACGCTGAGCAACATATTGAGTCGGTGAGAGAAAAACTCCCATGTAAAAAAACTTCAGATGTAACTAAAATTGCAAAAGCCCATCAAGCTGACAAGTCTGTGTGTGACTGATAAACCTGCAAGTTGCCAGTTTGTGACATAATAGCTTATTTGAAAACCTGTATACAGTCGCGATCAAGAGTTGACATACACTTGCAAAGCAGATAATGTCATGGCTGTCTTGAGTTTCCAATACTTGCTACAACTCTTATTTTTTTTGTGATAGAGTGATTGGAGCACATACTTGTTGGTCACCAAAAAATATTCATGAAGTTTGGTTCTTTTATGAAGTTATTATGGGTCTACTGAAAATGTGACCAAATCTGCTGGGTCAAAAGTATACATACAGCTATGTTAAAGGCCGACTGAAATGAGATTTTGTTATTTAACCGGGGATAGCAGGTTTCAATTCTATGTGGTCGCTAATAAAAAAGCCTTGCCTTTACCGGAAGTAGCAGACGATGTGCGCGTGACATCACCGGTGTGAGGGCTCCTCACACCCTCACATTGTTTATAATGGGAGCCACCAGCAGTAAGAGCAATTCGGACCGAGAAAGCGACAATTTCCCCATTAATTTGAGCGAGGATGAAAGATTCTTGGATGAGGATATTGATAGTGAAGGACGAGAAAAAATAAAAAAATAAAATAAAAAGCGACGGCTACGGGCGGCGGCAGTGTGAGCAATTCCGATGTAATTAGACACATTTACTAGGATAATTCTGGAAGATCCCTTATCTGCTTATTGTTTTAATAGTGTTTTATTGAGATTGTAAAGACATACCTCAAAGTCGGATGGCTGCGGTGAACACGCCAGTGTCTCAGAGAGAAGCCGAGGAGCCAAGATCACAGCTGCCTTTTTTGACAGCTACTGCAGGAGGACGCATAATTCACTGATGTCTCCGGTAAGATATGTATCACAATTTTCCCATCCAAAAACATGCTGGTTGACGTAGCGAAACATGTTCGCTTGACCGCTCTGTGTTAAAGCTTCACAACAAACAGAGAAACACCGGCTGTGTCTCGGTGCTAAAGACAGCTGCAATCCACTGCTTTCCACCAACAGCATTGTTCTTTATAGTCTCCATTATTAAATGAACAAATTGCAAAAGATTCAGCAACACAGATGTCCAAACTACTGTGTAATTAGGCGATGAAAAGAGACGACTTTTAGCCGTAAGCGGTGCTGAGCTAAAATGTCCTCTCCAACCAATAACGTCACAAACACTCGTCATCATACGCGTCATCATTCCGCGACGTTTTCAACAAGACACTCTGCGGGTAATTTAAAATTGTAATTTAGTAAACTAAAAAGGCCGTATTGGCATGTGTTGCAATGTTAAGATTTCATCATTGATATATAAACTATCAGACTGCGTGGTTGGTAGTAGTGGGTTTCAGTAGGCCTTTAATATTGAGTTACATGTCCCTTGGCAAGTTTCACTGCAATAAGGCGCTTTGGGTAGCCATCCATAAGCTTCTGGTGGAATTTTTGACCATCCCTCTAGACAAAATTGGTGCAGTTCAGCAACATTTGTTGGTTTTCTGACATGGACTTGTTTCTGTCACGACCAGGGCGCATTGGAATGCGCCCTCATCCTTGCGCTCTGCTTCTCCCCTCAGGACACGCCAACGGCCGCACACATCCAGGGACGTGCCGTGCGTGTCTCCGCCCTGCAGCAGCCACCAGCTGCTATCATTCACTGACAATCAGCACACCTGCCTGAATGAAGGAGCTGCCTTCATCCATCCA